>NC_061091.1:56672840-56810340 GCF_015104395.2 Macrobrachium nipponense
ATTTTCTCCAAAGTTAGAAATTAAGGCCAAATTTTAAGATTTAAACAGAGGGTACTGAAAATGGCGCCCACGGCAGTGGAAATCTCACCAAAACGCTTTAGAAATTTTTACTTACAACTAAAAATGTTTCGAAGATTGACGCCATCTCGATGTTTACGGAGTCGCTTGTGTCAACAAACTTTCCATTTCCTGTGATAAATCCGCACACCACTTGTACCCACAGACGCTGGAGCACTTTTATCACAACAATCGAAACACGATTTCTCACCAACAAGAAGCCAGGAGTAAACAGCTGTTTTGGTAGAAGATGACGAGAAGCGTGCTCTTAGCTAATTTTTAAATAAGTAGTAAAACATCAATATTTTACATATTTATGATGATTAATTTGAAATTTCATACATTCAACTTACCTGTCAGATATATACATAGCTATAGACTCCGTCGTTCCCGACAGAATTTCAAATTTCGCGGCACTCGCTACAGGTAGGTCAGGTGATCTACCGCCCTGCTCTGGGTGGCAGGACTAGGAACTATTCCCGTTTTCTAACCAGATTCTCTCTGTCGCCGGCTGTATCAACATTGTTGTTACTTCCTCCTGACTAGAATTCGTTTTTCGCAAAGCTTTTGATCATCTCTCGCTGATATTTGGTGACGTACTTGGATCGTTGTTTGGCATTCGCTATCGTGGACTGTTTTTTGGACTTGGTTTTTGGAATTTGTGAATATGTCTGATTCTAGTGTTAGTTTCAGAGTGTGTGTGAATGAGGGCTGTAAGGTGAGGATTCCGAAAGCTTCGGTAGATCCTCACACTATTTGTAGGGGGTGTAGAATGGTTGAATGTTCGATTGAGAATACGTGTAACGAGTGTGAGAAACTGAGTGCACAAGAGTGGAAGAATCTAACTTCTTACTTGAAGAAGTTAGAGAAAGATAGAGAGAGGAAGGCGGCTTATAAAACCCGCAGAATGTCTGCCTCTCATGATTTACTATCTAGCTCTGTAGCTTCTTCCTATGATAATCATGACCATTCTGTTTCAGCCCGTTCACAAATTGCTAATCCCTCTAGTTCTGCTTCGGAAATAGCAGAACTTAGAGCTTCCCTTCAGAAAATGCAGGAAAAAGTCGCAGCATTGGAAGGTAAGGAAAGTGAATGTGGTAGTGATATTAGTGTCCCCAGTGTAGTGGAGGGGGCGTCTGGTCGTCTCTGCGACGCTCCCAGGCCTAGACCTCTTCCAAGCTCCCTGGCCCGGAGGAGAAGGAAAGTCGAAAGCCGTACGGGGGTTGTGGAGAATCCCCAACGATCAGGCGTCCCTTCGGCAGAATCGATCGTATCGACTGCCAAGGACCGCTATAGGAAAAGCGTCCTTCGAGAGTGCTTTCGTCGTCTAGTTCGCCTTCTCCGAGAAGAGGATGGAAGGAGTCGAATCTTTCCCGTCCTTTGAAGAGGAGTATGAAAGAGCATGAGCTCAATTCGAGTCCCGAGCGCTTCTCGAAAGGAGGAGCGCCTTCGGTAATAAAGAAGGCGAGAATACATTCAGGACTCTGGTCTGGAAGGGATCCTAGAGCGCCTTCATGATCTCCCTCTCCTAATTCGGAAGATTCCTCAACCGGAGGAAATTTTGAAGAATATGCAAGAGCAATTAGCCTTGTTAGTAGGAACTCGTTATAAGGAGCCTACTCGTAAGAAGGATGATAGGCTTCCTATTAAAAGATCTAAATACCTATCTCCTGTCGGGCGCGACGCATCCTTCAGGGGAGTTGTCGCACAGGCGGCCATCTCTGGGGGGAGCGGTGCGCTAGACAGGAGAGAAGTAAGAAAGGAAGTTACTCCTGTCAAGAGTAGGGCGCCAACCAGAAGCCAGGCTCCGAGTAGGCACAACGAGCCAGTACAACATTCAAGATCTTCAATCAAGCAAGCGCCAAGAGTTAGCTGAAGAGGAAGATCCTGTTAGGAGTAGAGCGCTTGTGAGACGGAAAGCGCCTACCGGAATCAATACTCCTACTAAACATCAGACGCATGCTAAGGATCAGGAGTATTTGGAACGACGTGCTCCTACCAGACGCCAGGAGTCGTCGGGCCTAGATACTCCTCCCAGGCGCCAGGAGTATTCTGAACTGAATACTCCTCCCAGGCGCCAGGAGTATTCCGAAGCTTATACTCCTACCAGGCGCCAGGAGTACTCTGGACTTAATACTCCTCCCAGGCGCCAGGAGTATTCCGAAGCTTATACTCCTCCCAGGCGCCAGGAGTATTCTGGACTTAATACTCCTACCACGCGCCAGGAGTATTCTGAACAAAATGCGCCTTCTAGAAGCCAGGAGTATTCGAGGCGCTCTGCGCCTGCCAAGCGGCCAGGGAGGTAGTTCCAAACACGTTACTCCTCCCAGGCGAGGTACTCCTGCTGTACACCAGGCGCATTCCTCGTATGAAGAGCCTGACACTCGTAAGAGAGTAAGAGAAGAGTCAGAAGAAAGAAGGGAGCCTTCTCCTTCCGAGCCTATCAACCCAGAAGATGCCTCGGAGGACGAAATGAAGGAAGGATCTTCGAATTATAAAGTTCTTTCGTCCCTTCTATTGGAGGAATATGGAGACTCTTTGACGCCAGCTGCTCCCCCTCTCCACGCTCTCTGTTTTCGAGCACGAAAACACACAAGTCTTCCTCTTTCCTTAAAATGAAGCCTGCTATATCTATGAGGAGGGCTCTACAATCTCTTGACTCCTGGTTCAAGAAGAAGAAGGAGTTAGGAAGGACGGTCTTTTGTATGCCTCCCCCTAAACTTACAGGGAGGAGAGGCATTTGGTACGAAACGGGAGAGAATATGGGATTGTCTCTGTCTGTTTCAGCTGAATCAGACTTCTCGAGTTTGGTGGATTCGTCGAGAAGGCACGCCTTGAATGCAGCGAAGGTAACATGGGGGCTTTCGGAAACGGACCACCTTATCAAGGGACTTTTTCACACTTTAGAAGTTTTTAACTTCTTAGATTGGTCGCTTGGGGTTCTGGCCAAGAAATCTCAGGAAAAAGAACAACTCGACCCAGAAACCCTAATAGCATCCTCGCCTGCATTGATAAGGCTGTTCAGGATGGATCGGCTGAGGTATGCTCCCTCTTTGGTGCAGGAGTTTTAAAGAAGAGGGCGGTGCACAGTGCTTTCCTCACGAAGGCTGTCTCCTTCGCAGAGAGCCGCCTTATTGTTTGCGCCTCTCTCTGAACACCTTTTTCCCTCGCAGTTGGTGAAGGATATCGCGCATTCTCTAACTGAAAAGGCCACCCAGGATCTCCTTAGACAATCCTCAAGGAAGAATAGGCCTGTGGCTAGTGAGAAAAGAAAAAGTGGCTCCGCCAGTCAGCAACAGCCCTTTCGAGGAGGTCTTCCAACTAGATCGATCGCCAGAAGGAAGTCAACCGATAAGAGGGGCAGGTCTTCCTTCCGTCCCTTTAAGAAAGGGAAGTGAGAATTCTGTCCTCCAGACACCCGTAGGAGCCAGGCTACATTATTTTGCGAAAGCCTGGGAAGACATAGGAGCGAACACTTGGACGATGTCGATTATCAAGAGGGGAATATCGCATCCCATTCAAGGACATTCCTCCCTTGACAACATCTCCGAGGGAATTGTCCGCCAGATACAGGGACCCTGTTCTGAGGGATACTTCGTCAGATGGTGGAACAGATGTGGGACAAAAGAGCAATAGAGCTTGTGCTGGATTGCAACTCCCCGGGGTTTTACAATCGCTTGTTTCTTGTAACAAAAGCCTCGGGGGGATGGAGACCGGTACTGGACGTAAGTGCGCTGAACAAATTCGTCGAACAACAGAAGTTCAGCATGGAAACGTCTGCCTCAGTCCTTGCAGCACTGCGACAAGGGGATTGGATGGTGTCCCTAGACCTTCAGGACGCATACTTCACATCCCGATCCACGATTTATGTTCGAAGGAAGAATTTATCAGTTCAGGGCCCTGTGTTTCGGCCTGTCCACGGCTCCTCAAGTCTTCACAGACGTGATGAAAAATGTAGCAAGGCACTTACATTTGAAAGGGATAAATGTCTCCCTGTACCTGGAACGACTGGCTCATCAGAGCCAGGTCTCAAAAGCAGTGTTTGGAGGACTGTTAATAACACTGGAATTGACAAAATCTTTGGGATTGATCGTGAACCTCGAGAAGTCTCAGATGATCCCCAGCCAGAACGTGGTTTATCTGGGGATTCAGATGGATTCTCGGGGTTTTCGAGTTTTTCCATCTCAAGAGAGATTAAAGAAAGGCTGTGCCACAGTATCGAACTTTCTAGGGAAGGAGCGCACTTCAGCGAGGGAATGGCTGAGCCTTCTGGGAACCCTTTCCTCGCTCGAAACAGTTCTTTCTCCCTAGGGAAGATTACATCTTCGACCGCTTCAGTTCTTCCTAAGAAGAAGTTGGAGTTGGAAGACAGGTCAGCTCTCGGACACGTTTCCAATCTCGGAAGAAATAAAACATCATTTGAAGTGGTGGCTGATTCCATTAAAGGAAAACAAAGGAGTGTCCCTGCAAGTACGGAACCCAAGCCTGACATTGTTTTCAGACGCCTCGGAGGCGGGCTGGGGTGCAACATTGGGATCCAAAGAAGTGTCGGGCACCTGGTCGGCGGCAGAACAGGTGTCATGGCATAAAATTGCAAGGAGCTCTTAGCAATTCACCTGGCGCTAAAGAGCTTCGAACACTTGGTCAGAGGCAAAGTCGTGCAGATAAATTCAGACAATACGACAGCTCTGGCTTATGTCAAAAAGCAAGGAGGGACGCACTCTTTTGCTCTGTACGAGCTGGCAAGAGATCTACTGATTTGGGCGAACCAAAGGAAGGTAGTTCTTCTAACAAGGTTTGTCCAGGGGAGAGGAATGTGAGAGCAGACAGATTGAGCAGGAGGTTCCAGGTCCTTCCCACAGAATGGACACTCCACTCAGAAGTCTGTCAGAGCCTTTGGCTCCTTTGGGGGAAGCCTCAAATAGATCTTTTCGCCACATTCCTCTCCAAAAGGATAGAAACATTTTGTGCCCTGGTGGAGGATCCCCGGGCTTATGCAACAGACGCCTTTCTCCCTGGACTGGTCCAGGATAGACGTTTACGCTTTTCCCCCGTTCAAGATACTGGGGAAGTAGTCAGAAAAATTCGTGGCATCCGAAGGAACCAAGATGACTCTGATTGCTCCGTATTGGCCAGCTCAAATTTGGTTCACAGAGGTGATGGAATGGACAGTGGACTTCCCCAGATCTCTTCCAAACAGAATAGATCTGCTCAAACAACCCCACTTCGAGAGGTACCATCAAAATCTACCCGCTCTTGCTCTGACTGCCTTTCGACTATCGAAAGACTTGTCAGAGCGAGAGGGTTTTCTCGCCAGGCAGCAAACGCAATTGCTAGAGCACGCAGATCATCTACTAGGCGAGTGTACCAATCGAAGTGGGAAGTTTTCAGAAACTGGTGTAGGTCGAAGAAGCTGTCCTCTTCCAGTACCTCTGTGACCGAAATTGCAGATTTCCTTCTGTTTCTTAGACAAAAGTCGCATCTCTCGGTACCGACTATTAAGGGGTACAGGAGTATGGCCTTTACAGCAGTCTTTAGAAACAGAGGATTAGATCTAACGAATGATAAGGATTTGCACGACCTCATTCGTTCCTTCGAAACATCTAAATCACTTGAACCTAAGGTTCCAAGCTGGAACTTAGATGTGGTTCTTAAATTTCTATCATCAGATGAATTCGAACCACTTCACACTGCTTCGTTTCGTAACATCACTAGAAAGTGTTTGTTTCTGATATCTCTTGCAACGGCAAAAAGAATCAGTGAGTTGCACGCCCTTGAATCAAGAGTTGGCTTCAAAGGAGACTCTGCAATTTGTTCATTTCAGTCCCTTTTTTCCCTTTTTGGCCAAAAAACAAGAAAACCCTTCGAATCCCTGGCCCAGGAGCTTCGAAGTGAAAGGACTTTCTAGTTTGGTGGGCAGAGAGGCAGAAAGATCCCTTTGCCAGTTAGAGCTCTAAAATTTTATCTGGACAGGAAGAAGCAGTTGGGGGTTCGCATAAAGGTCTTTGGTGCTCAGTGAAAGACCCCAAGAGAGCAATGTCCAAAAACGCATTAGCCTTCTTTGTTAGAAGTGTTATCACAGAAGCTCATAAGAATTGTTCAGATGATTCTTTTAATCTTTTAAGAGTGAGAGCCCACGAAGTTAGAGCAATCGCAACCTCTGTGGCGTTCCAAAGAAATATGTCACTAAAGAACATTTTGGACGCAACTTATTGGAGATGCAACTCTGTGTTTGCATCCCATTATTTAAAAGACGTACGAGTTACGTATGATAAATGTTTTTCTTTAGGTCCGTTTGTGTCAGCACAGACGGTTCTGGGTAAAGGAGAAAGCACCAATCCTTAAATTATGTACGTAACCCTCTTGTCGGATGTGTTCTCGGGTTTTCGGTGTATGGGAGTGTCAGTTGTCGCACAGGCGGCCTTCACTTCTCTTCATTTGAAAATCGAGTGACATCTGACTATTAGAGGGGTACAAAATTTTTATTTTGTTATTTTTGTATGTATGAGTTTCGAGTTTGTGGTTGTTTGCTAAGAGTTTGGGGATAACTCTAGGCAATCTTAGAACTAACACGGGTTAGGATCGGGTGATCGGGATTGGTTGTGTGCTCCTTAAATAAGTGCGTGTTGTCATATAAGCGGATGTGCTCCCATTGACAAACGCCAGTTAGGATTCTGTCGAGTAAGTGGAAGAGACCCCATCGACAGATCCACAAGAACTCTTGGCCACAGATCACTATCTCGCTAAGGCTCTTGAGATGAAGCAGACTCCTGGGCAGTAGCCACGAAGTCTTCCATCTAAAAAGGTAGGAACTAAGGTTTATTTATACCTACAACATATGTTGTTTACCTGTCTAGTCAGTTGGTTAGCTGTCTCTTGCCCTCCACCAAAGGGTGTCAATCAGCTATGTATATATCTGACAGGTAAGTTGAATGTATGAAAATGACATTGTTATGATACAATAAAGTTTCATACATACTTACCTGGCAGATATATACATAGCTATAGACTCCGTCGTTCCCGACAGAATTTCAAATTTCGCGGCACTCGCTACAGGTAGGTCAGGTGATCTACCGCCCTGCTCTGGGTGGCAGGACTAGGAACTATTCCCGTTTTCTAATCAGATTCTCTCTTCCACCTGTCTCCTGCGGGGAGGCTGGGTGGGTCTTCAATTGTATATATCTGCCAGGTAAGTATGTATGAAACTTTATTGTATCATAACAATGTCATATATTCGTTATTGAAAAAGTAACTCGACTCTGACTCAAATTTAAGTAATTATTTTTCTGAATTAGAACGTTCTTTTAAGTTCTGTATTATGACGTCACGACATCTTGACTTTGGTACCTATTGTAAATAATTGCTATACTCAACTGTCATTGCAGAACAGTTTACCAGTTATTCATGCAGATTGTGATCAGCTATACATGTAATTGTTATAATCGTAATGCGCATATATATCTTTATTATTTACTTTTTGGATATATGAAGATGTTTTACTGCTGGATTATTGCCGTAGTGTGACGCAATCGTTTTCGGTCCATGGGCCTCTGTCTGTTTTCGCACCATAAGAAATTATGGGGCCGAATTTGCAATGACCAGAAAGTCGTTAAAAGAGGAAAGTTAGCATTGAGGGGCATATGTTTTGACTGAGAAAAATACAAATTTATTCAATAGCTAGCTTGTAAAAAATACTTGGTTATAAAAACTTGATTGACAACTAAGCAGCATGTCTACTATGGGTTTCAGAGACAGTGCAAACAGGCTTTTGGGCAATACCTATTTCTGTAACGAACACTCGTAACAGAACGAGATTTTGCTATAGTGCATTACACCCAGTGCCGTAATTTACAAGGGTATCGTGAATCACTAATCGTAAAGAATAACGACACTTGTCCTTGTACCAAGAGACAAAAACTCCATTATGCAGAAATGGATACGAACACGTGTATAAAGCTCCACCTACCCTCTCCCCACCCCCACCCCCCTCCACCGCCATCCCCTTTTCTCTTTTCGTTCCTTCCGTTCCTCCGCTCTCTCTCTCTCTCTCTCTCTCTCTCTCTCTCTCTCTCTCTCTCTCTCTCTCTCTCTGTTGCCATTCGGTATGTGTTGACCCTCCAAACTGGGTATAAGACTACACACAAAACGTTGAAATTGGTGAAATTAGGCTATGTATTGGAAGTATATATACATAAATATTAAAGCAATTTTATCATTATTGCATTACTATGACAACTAGAATTCATGGAAACAGTTTATAATAATGGAACGGCGTATGTGTGAAGCCTCCACTAATGTGGCAACGATGATTTTGCCATTCTTAGCAGCAAACATTAAAGCACAAACATTAAAGCATGCAAACATTAAAGGTTACATTTATTTCTGGCATACGATTATTAAAGAAATTCAAAATACTAATAAAGACTGAAATCAATGAAAAGTGCTAGCAAAAACAAAAAAGAAAAAAAAAAAAAACCGTAGTCGTTCCTCTGCACTTTTCCGTATTCGTTCCTCTATGGTTTTTCGGCAGCCAGATGTACGAAAACGTTAGAAACATTTGATTTTATCTACTTTAGAAATATCTGTAATTTTTCGGGGTAATTTGGTTGCAAAAAAGGGATAATATACATGAATTAAATCAAAATTTTTAAATAACAAAGTAAATTTAAACTAATTAACGAGTAAAGTAAACAGTTTAGGGAATAAAACTTTGCAGTTTCGTCGTCTGTCGTCGTCTGCTGTTCGTAATTGTGTTTATGGCGCGCGCGCTTAGAAACCAGGAACAGCAACGGGTTTAAAGTGCAATGTGGAGTGAACTGAGACCAAAATGTGTATAATAACAATCAAATAAGCACTGTGGAGTTTCAGTTGTGATGGCAGTAAGGATAAAAACCGCCGATTACAAGGTAAGAATGAATTCAGTTCAAACCATAACCCCGGGAATAACAAGTTTCATACTTTCACTAATATAGGCAACAAAATGTTGTTTTATTGTGCTGATTACAACTGCAATCTTGAGTAAGATCAATAAACGTTACATACATACGCTAACATTGTTCAAATGAGTGCTGGGAAGGCTGGGGAAAGATGGTGGCCGTCACTGATGAGAACCGTCCATGCAAAACATAGCCGCCATATTGGATTTCAAAACTGCCTTGAAAACATATTTTACGAAGAGCTCACATGCTTATTTTAGTTCGTATGGGGCTTTCATATATCACAATATGTTGACGAAACTTCAGTCTTTTAAATGGTATGCTTAGAGTTGCAATTGTATTCATGTTTCACCAATTAAATATCGAGTGAATAAGACCCGTCCACCGTGATGAGGGTTGGCCTGTCGTGATATTCTACCCTACCTATTTTCTCCAAAGTTAGAAATTAAGGCCATATTTTAAGATTTAAACAGAGGGTAATGAAAATTGTGGCCAACGCAGTGCATGCTACCCCTAAACGCTTTCGAAATTTTTACTTACGATTAAAAAAGTTTAGAAGATTGACGCCATCTCGATGTTTGCGGAGTCGCTTGTGTCAACAAACTTCCCATTTCCTGTGCTAAATCCGCACACCAATTGTACCCATAGACGCTGGGCACTTTCTTCACAACAGTCATAAACCTGACCTCTCACCAGTACTTATCTAAGGGAACTACGGCATTCTTTGTGGCGTTTTATCAGTGTTGTCAATAGGTATGTGTATACCCTCCAAACTAAGTATAAGACTTACACAAAACCGGGGAAATAAGTGAAATTAGCGTATCTATTTGTAGTATATATACTTATTACAGCAATTTTATCATTACTGCATTACTATGACAACTAGAATTCATGGAAACAGTTTGTAAATGCATCGGCATATGTGTGAAGCTCCACTAGATTGGCAACGATGATTCTTTTTGCCATCGTCTGCTCGTACTTCAGAAATATCTGTAATTTTTCGGGGTTAATTTGGTTGCAAAAAACGGATAATAGACATGAATTAAATAAACATTTTGAAGTAACAAAGTAAAGTTAAACTAGATAATGAGTAAAGTAAACAATTAAGGGAATAAAGTTTTGCACCTCATAAACAGTGTAGTCGTCTGCTGCTCTTAACTGGTTTGTGGAGTGACTGCTTAGGAACCAGGAACAACAAAGTGGTTCAAGTGCAATTTGGAGTGAATTAAGACCAAAATGTGTATAATTACAATCAAATAAGCACTGTGGAGTTTCAGTTGTGATGGCAGTAAGGATAAAACCACCGATTACAAGGTAAAAATTAATTCAGTTCAAACCATGACCCTGGGAATAAAATTTTTCATGCTTTCAGTAATATAGGCAACAAAATGTTGTTTTATTGTGCTGATTACAACTGCAATCTTGAGTAAGACCAGTAAACGTTACATATATACACTAGCATTGTTCAAATGGGTGCTGGGAAGGCTGGGAAAGATGGTGGATTGTCTGTGGTTAGAACGGCCAGCCACGCGATTGCTGCCATATTGGATTTCAAAACTGCCTTGAAAACATATTTTACGAAGAGCTCACATGCTTATTTTAGTTTGTATGGGGCTTTCATATATCACATTATGTTGAAAAACTTCAATTTTTTTAATGTTATGCTTAAAGTTGTAATTGTGTTCTTGTTTTACTAATTAAATATAGAGTGAATAAGGCCTGTCCAGCGCGATGACGATGGATCTTCTGCGGTTGTTTACCCTATGTTCCACCTCTCCTGAAAGATGTATACCTCAGGAGAGGTGGAACATAAATGCTTCCCATGTGAACTCTCTCAAGAGACAGAGTTTCCAGCCTTGTGATTGGCTTATCAACAGTCAATCAGGAGTGTCATAAGGGACTGGCATAGACACCAAATGCACGGTTGATGTGAATCTATAATACATATATATAGGGTAAACAACCAAGTGGACTACCTGGGCCAGTCTTGCCTGCTCGTTGACCCACATTCCAGAAAAAGTACTTTTAACACATCCTGACTCTGGATGTGGACACCAGTCACGAGTCATCGGTCATGGAAACAACACCTCAAGGCCTCTACTTTCCTCTCGAAATAAGAGTTTTCTCCCAAAGTACAAAGTAATGTCATAATTTAAGATTAAACAGAGGTTAATGAACGTCTAGCCATGCACAGTGCAAGCTTACCTCCATGACACCATGACGCTTTCAAAATTTTTACTTAAAACACCTTATGTGTAGAAGATTGATACCATCTCGATGTTTGCAGTCACTTGTGTCGATAAATTTTCCATTTCATGTGCTAAATCCACAAACCACTCGTACCCATAGACGCTGGGACACTTTCTTCACAACAATCTTAAACGATGACGACGATTGCCCTCGAGTCCAAGGAAACTTGCGATTTTTCGGAAGGAAAGAAGAAGAAGAGTGCGCTGGATAATTTTGAAATAAATAGTTTAACATCAGTGTAAGGTTATGAATTACATAAATTTATTATGTATTCATGATAATTAATTTGAAAATATTAGTTGTTGAAAAAGTAACTAGATTCCTGACTCAAATATCAACGGTTTTGCTGTGAACAGTAGCTATGGTATTGTTCGTGCTCTCCTATTTTTTATGAGTGTTGCCAATTGATATGTGTTTACCCTCCAAACTGGGTATAAGACTTGCACAAAATTGTGGAAATAAGTGAAATTAGCATATCTATATATAATTTATATACATACTAGAGCAATTTTATCATTATTGCATTACTATGACAACTAGAATTCATGGAAACAGTTTGTAAATGCATTGGCGTATGTGTGAAGCTCCACTAAATTGGCAACAATGAACTTTTGCTATTCCTAACATACAAACATTAAAGGTTACATTTATCTCAGGCATAATTACAGTTATTGAAAATAAAAAAAAAAGTCAAAATAGTAATATAGACTTGAATCAATAAAAAGTGCTATAAAAAAAATTCAAAATTTTTGTCATTAACAATAAACTGAACTGTCGTCTTCTCACTTATGCTTTTAGGAGCCAGATGTACGTACAGGGTGTCCATGAAGTCCCAATACCATTTCAAGAATTTATTGCTCTGAAACCATATAAAATAGAGTAATGCAGTTTTTATAGAATGTTCTATATTCAAGTTTACATTCAGAGCACTTCATTCAACAAAAAACTGCATTGTTCTATATTATATGGTTTTTGAGCAATAAATACTTGTCTACTGGTTAACTGGGCCTTTTTGGACACCCTGTACATTAAGACAAACATTGTTCCATGGCTTTGCTGTCAACACTTTCAACATTTTTGTACATGAACTTCCCTGACAGATATATACTTAGCTATAGTCTCCGACGTTCCCGACAGAATTTCAAATCTCGCGGCACACGCGACAGGTAGGTCAGGTGGTCTACCTTACCCGCCGCTGGGTGGCGGATGTACGAACCACTCCCGTAAGCTTGTCAGATTTTTCTCTGTCGCGGGAACGATAACAACTGTTGTCGGTTCCTCTCGATAGTTTTTCGATTCTCGCTTGCCTGGAGTTAATTTGGACTTCTTTTGGTGACGTATTCGCTTTGTTTGGCTTGGCATACGCTGATTGTGGACCGGTTTGATTTTGAGTTTGATTTTCTTTAACGATGTCTGACCTAGATTCGGTAGTTAAAACTTCGGTTTTGTTTAGGGTTTGCGTGAATGAAGGATGTAAGGTGAGGTTGCCGAAAGCTTCGGTAGACCCCCACACGGTTTGCATGAAATGCAGGGGGAATGAATGTTCTTTTGCTAACCCTTGTAGTGAATGTAAGGGATTGAATGAAGAAGAATATAAGGCTCTCTCTTCTTATGTTAGGAAGTTGGAACGTGATAGAGTGCGTAAGGCTTCCTCTAGAAGTTCTAGTAGATCTAGAATGAGTGAGTTGGATGTGGATCCTAATACTAACGTAGAATTAGAACCTTCTTCCCAAGTTGCAGCCCCTGCTCCCCGCACCGAAGCCGAAGATTCGCCTTCGGAGGCGGCAGCTCTGAGAGCCACGATTCGTTCTATGGATCAGAAGATTCGTCAGTTGGAAGGTAAGGAGAGTGTTAGTGATCAGTGCAGTGTCCCCAGTGTTGTGGAGGGTGCGTCTGACCGGCTCCTTAGTGCCTCTAGGCCTAGACCTCTTCCAGACTCCCAGTTCCAGTGGAGTAGGAAAGTCGAAAGCCGCAAGAGGGCTAGGGAGAACCCCCACCGGTCAGGCGTCCCCTCGGCAGATCCTGAAGTACGCTCCCAGGCTGCCTCGGATTGCTACAAGAAGGAGCTACTACGCCAATGCTTCTCCTCTTCGTCGTCTCCCTCTCCGAAGAGAGGTTGGAACTCCCCGGATGCGTCGCGCCCGTTGAAGAGGGCTTGGAAGGCTCCCTGCAGTCCTTTGGCTTCTAGTCCGGAGGTTTTCCCGGAAGAATCGTCGGTGGAGGCGAAGAAACCCAAGAAATCCTGTGATCGTTCTTCTTCTCGCGCTCCGCGCTCGGCGCCTGCTTCCGAGGAAGAACAACAAGATTCGCCTACGAGAGTACTCGCGGGACTTCAAGCTCAGATCACGGCGCTAGCAGACTCTCTAGCAGTTAGATCACGTAGGAAGAAGGAAGTTTCTCTTCCGATCAAGAGATCTAGGCGCCGCTCTTCAGAGGATCGTTCTCCTCGTTTTAGGCGTTCTCCTTCATATGGGGAGGTTTCGTATGAAGGTAGGGGCTCGCGTGAGCGCCCTCGCTCGCCTGGCTCTCTTTCGACTTCAAGGCGCCAAACATCGGTAGGACGCTCTATGGAGAAAGAAGTTTTTTCTCCAGATTGGATTCCCGCTTCTGGTAAGTGCACTGCACCTGCTCATCACGCTATTTCTTCAACTCCCTCGCGTGAGACTTCTCCTCAGCAGCCTCAAGATTCTAGAAGGCGCCCTTATGCAAGTAGGCGTTCTTCGTCCAGATGTCACTCTCCTCGAGCGTCGGATCGTGACTTCTCTCCTGACAGGCATCAAGAGTCTGGTAGGAGTCGTGTGCATGATAGACGGCCTGCTGTTGGCCGCTCCCCGCAAGGTAGGCGCCAAGAGCCTACTGCACATCGATCTCCTAGTAGGCGCTCGTCTCTTTTAAGGCGTCATACTCCTGATTATTCTCCTCGGGGCAGACAACAAGTCTTTCAAGCGCCCTTCTCCGTGTAGGCGCTCTCCCGCTTCTAGGCGCACTTCTCCTGACCGTTTGTCTCTTGGTAGACAACAGGAATCTCGGAAGCGCCCTTCTCCAAGTAGGCGCTCGTTAGCTTTGAAGCGTCCTTCTCCTGAATGTTACCCTCTTGTTAGACGTCAAGAGTCTCGCAAGCAGCCTTCTCCTGGTAGGCGCATTTCGCCTTCCAGTCGAACTTCCGTTGATCGTACGCAACTGGACAGGTATGGAGAGCCGCGCAAGCGCTCTGCTCTCGATAGGCGCTCTTCTCCTGGCAGCCGCTTGCCTCGGGATAGGCGCAAAGAGTATAGTAGGCGCTCGCCTCCTCGTAAGCGCCCTGTGGATATTTCCGAGGATTCTCGGAGTAGGAGCCCTACCTCTCCTTCGGCTGAGATTCCGTCTACCTCGAAGAGGGAGTCTCATCGTAGACATCCCAGATCTTCTCTTCATTCTCCAGTGGATGTGAACTCTTCTAAGAGAGGGCGTTCTCCAACCTCTCGCTCAACTCCTACTAGGATCCCTTCGTCACCTAAGGATCTTCCGCGCTCGCCTCGACAAGACGTCCTAGAAGGTTCGGATGAGGAACCGAACACTTCTGCTGCTGTGTCTTCTTACAAGAAGCTTACAGAGCTACTTTTGCAAGTTTTTGGGGATTCCCTTTCTCTTACGGCTCCTCCTTCTCCTCACTCACTTTTTTCAACGGCGAAGACAGCGAAGAGTTCTTCTTGTGTGAGGATGAAGCCAACTCTTTCTATGAAGAAGGCACTGAGGAGTTTTGGTTCCTGGATGGCTTCCAAAGAAGAAGCGGGGAAAACGATGTTCGCTTTTCCTCCTTCGAAGTTATCAGGACGCGCTGGTTTCTGGTATGAAACAGGAGAGTCCTTAGGATTGGGTCTACCGTCTTCGGCTGATTCGGATTTTTCGGCGCTGGTAGATTCGACAAGGAGAACTGCCCTTAACTCTGCTAAGACGACTTGGGCAATGAATGAATTGGATCACATGCTCAAAGGCATGTTTAGAGTGCTAGAAGTATTTAACTTCCTTGATTGGTCGTTGGGAGTCCTAGCCAAGAAAATTGAAGTGCCAGAGTCAATTTCGCCAGAAGATCTTATGTGTGTTTTGTCTTGTATGGACAAGTCGGTAAGAGACGGAGCGAGTGAAATCGCCTCCCTGTATGGGGCCGGGATCGTGAAGAAGAGGTCGGTTTATTGTTCATTCTTAACGAAGTCTGTCTCCCATGCCCAGAGGTCTTCTTTGCTGTTTGCTCCTCTGTCTGCTCAGTTGTTCCCTAAACATCGAGTGCAGGACATCAAGAAACATCTCTTATGGTGGACAGATCCCAACCTCTTTGCGAAGGGACTGTCTCTTCAATCACAGACCCCCAACCTGGTGTTGTTCTCCGACGCGTCGGACACGGGGTGGGGTGCAACTCTGGGAACCAGCGAAGTGTCAGGTACCTGGGTGAGGGACCAGGTAGCCTGGCACATCAACAGAAAGGAGTTGATGGCTGTGTGGTTGGCTCTGAAGGCTTTCGAGCCCAAAGTCAGAAGATCGGTAGTGCAGGTCAACGCGGACAACACTACAGCTCTGGCATATATCAGGAAACGGGGGGACGCATTCCTTCTCCCTGTACGAGACAGCAAGAGACCTTCTTCTGTGGGCAGAAGAAAGAGGAATCAAGCTTCTCACCAGGTTCGTGCAGGGAGAAAGGAATGTAAGAGCAGATCTCCTCAGCAGGAAAGATCAGGTCCTTCCCACAGAGTGGACCCTTCATCTGGATGTATGCCAGAGCCTGTGGAAATTATGGGGCAGGCCACACATAGACCTCTTTGCCACGTCAAAGAACAAGAGGCTGGATCCTTACTGCTCTCCGATATCGGATCCAGAGGCATTAGCAATAGATGCTCTTCTTCTAGACTGGAACGGACTCGACGTCTACGCGTTTCCCCCCTTCAAGATCCTGGGGCTAACCATCAAGAAGTTCGTAGAGTCCGATTCAACGAGAATGACCTTAATCGCTCCCTTTTGGCCGGCCCAAGAATGGTTCACAGAGGTACTGGAATGGTTGGTGGACCTTCCAAGATCGCTCCCGCTAAGGAGCGATCTACTCAGACAACCCCACTTCGACAGGTACCACAAAAATCTCCTCGCTCTCAGTCTGACTGGCTTCAGACTGTCCAAAGTTTGGTCAGAGCGAAAGGCTTTTCAGCAACAGCTGCTAAAGCAATCGCAAGAGCGAGGAGACCTTCCACCTTGCGTGTATACCAGTCAAAGTGGGATGTCTTCAGACGTTGGTGCAAGAGGAAGAACATTTCCTCTTCCAGTACCTCTGTGACCCAAATTGCGGATTTCCTTATTTTCCTCAAAGAAGAATGTCATCTGGTTGTGTCAACTATTAAGGGATACCGCAGTATGTTGGCGGCGGTATTTCGGCATAGAGGCTTAAAGATATCCGATGATAAGGACTTGCATGATCTTATTAGATCATTTGAAACCATTAAGCGTCCTCATGTGGTACCAAACTGGAATCTAGACGTAGTTCTACAATTCCTTGGATCGTCTAGATTCGAACCTCCTAGCTTAGCCTCTTTCAAGGATCTGACGAAGAAGGCTATCTTCCTTTTGGCCCTTGCTACAGCTAAGAGAGTGAGTGAGCTCCAAGCTATTGAGGGCAATGTAGGGTTTAAGGAAGATTCTATGGTGTGTTCGTTTCTTCCAAATTTCCTTGCAAAGAATGAAAACCCATCACGGCCTTGGCCCAGGAGCTTTGAAGTTCGTAGTTTATCTTTTCTAGTAGGGGAAGAGCCTGAAAGAACTCTTTGCCCTATGAGAATTATGAAGTATTTCCTTAAGAGGAAGGAACAACTTAAGGCTAATCAAGATGTGCTTTGGTGCTCTGTAAAGGACCCCACTCGGCCCATGTCGAAGAATGCTCTTTCCTTTTTTCTGAGAAGCCTTATTACAGAGGCACATGTTGCTTGTAAGGAAGAACATTTTAAACTACTGAAAGTGAAAGCTCACGAGGTGAGAGCCATCGCAACTTCGCTTGCATTCAGAAAAAATATGTCTGTGCGGAACTTGATGGAGGCGACTTTTTGGAGATGCCAATCGGTTTTCGCAAACCACTACCTACGTGATGTAAAAATCACATATGATAAATGCTTCGCCTTGGGTCCTTTCGTATCGGCGGATTCGGTGCTGGGGCAGGGAGCTGAAACTTATCCTGTGTAAATTTTTTATATGTTACCCTATATTTTATATTGTTGTTTTTTGGTTGTCTGAAAGAGGTTGCAGGAGGCACCTCTTTTTGTCGTAATATTAACCCTTTGTATTTTGGTTAGGTGGTCTGGTGGGTTTTGGCTCCTTGCAGAGGTAGTGGTAAGGATCTGTTAGGTAAGCGGACAAGGTCCCTCTAACAGCATCCGACTTGGATTCTACCACAATAGGGGATCACATATCCCAGTGGTAGATCCGAGAGTCTTTCAGCATCAGGTCACGTCCTAGCTGTAGCTCTCCAGGCAATGCAGACTCAGAGATAGTATCTATGAAGTCTTCATCCTGAAAAGGTGAGAACCAAGGTTTTTATATCTTACAACATTAGTTGTTTCCCGTCTTACCTGTATTATTGAGCTGTCTCTTACCCTCCACCAAGGGTGCCAATCAGCTAAGTATATATCTGTCAGGGAAGTTCATGTACAAAAATGATATTGTTAAACTACAATAAAGTTTTGTACATACTTACCTGGCAGATATATACGATTAATGGCCCACCCAGCCTCCCCTCAGGAGACAGGTGGAAGAGAAAAATCTGACAAGCTTACGGGAGTGGTTCGTACATCCGCCACCCAGCGGCGGGTAAGGTAGACCACCTGACCTACCTGTCGCATGTGCCGCGAGATTTGAAATTGTCGGGAACGTCGGAGACTATAGCTAAGTATATATCTGCCAGGTAAGTATGTACAAAACTTTATTGTAGTTTAACAATATCATATTTCAAGTGCAATTTGGAGTGAATTAAGAACAAAATGCATATAATTACAATCAAATAAGCACTGTGGACTTGAATTTGTGATGGCAGTAAGGATAAAACCACCGATTACAAGGTAAAAATGAATTTCAGTTCAAACCATGACAACGTGAATAGGATGTCTTGTACTTTTACTAATATAGGCAACAAAATGGTGTTTTATTGTGCTGATTACACCTGCAATCTTGGGTAATATCAATAAACTTTACATATATACCCTAATATTGTTCGAATGAGCCCTGGGAAGACTGGGAAGGACGTGGAATTGATGCCGGAGATGAAAGGGACCGGATGCGAAGACACCTTATTGGATTTAAAAACTGGCTTGAAAACATATTTTACAAAGACCTCACATGCTTATTTTAGTTCGTATCATGCTTTCATATATCACATTATGTTGACGAAACTTCAATCTTTTGAATGGTATGCTTAAAGATGTAATTGTATTCTTGTTTCACCAATTAAATATTGAGTGAATATGGTTGATCTGCCTGAGTAAGATGGACTCAAGGCGGTTGTTTACCCTAGTATTCAAGCATATCTATGTCAGGTTTATGCCATAGGGTAAACAACTGAATTGAGACCAGGTCACTTGAAAAAGACCACTTTTTTCACTTTATATTTAATTGGTTAACATATCATTCAAAAGATTGAAGTTTTGTCAACGAAATGTGATGTGTGAGACCGCCACGTGAACCAAAATAAGCATGTGAAGTCTTCGTAAAGTATGTGTTCAAGGCTGTTTTTAAATCCAATGTGGCGTCTTTTCGAATCGCATCACTCCAATGGCGGCCACATCCTTCCCAGCTTTCCCAGCAGTCATTTGAACAATATTTGCATATATATGTAATGTTTATTGATATTACTCAAGATTGTAGTTGTAATCAGCACAATAAAACAACATTTTGTTGCCTATACTAGTGAAAGTAGAGAAGTCTTATTCCCAGTGTCATGTTTTGAACTAAAATGCATTTTTACATTGTAATCAGTGGTTTTATTCTTACTGCCATCACAACTGAAACTCCACAGTGCTTATTTGATTGTAATTAAACACATTTTATTCTTAATTCACTCTAAATTCCACTGAAATACGTGAGTTTGCTTACAGCGAAGCCATGGCGGGAACAATTTTTCAACCTTGTATATCTGGCTGCCAAAAACACCGGTGAGCAGACGATGGATTAGTGAATTGTTTATGGCAAAAAAATTTTATTTTTTGCTAGTACTTTTCATTAATCTAAGTCTGTTACTATTTTGACTTTTTTTTTTTTTTTTTTTTTTTTTTTTTTTTTTTTTTTTTTTTTTTTTTTTTTTTTTTTTTTTTTTTTTTTGCTGAAATAAATGTAACCTTTAAAATTTATTAGAACTTGGCACATATGCCAATGGATTAGTGAATTGTTTATGACAAAAATTTATTTTTTTGCTAGCACTTTTCATTAATTTAAGTCTGTTACTATTTTGACTGTATTTTTTAAATAATTGTACGGCTGAAATAAATGTAACCTTTAATGTTTGCGTGCTAGGAATGGCAAGTCATCGTTGCCAATTTAATGGAGCTTGACACATAATACCGATGCCTTTACAAACTGTTTCCATGAATTCTAGCGGCCATAGTAATGCAATAATGATAAAATTGCTCTAATATTTATGTATATAGATTTTGTGTGAACAGTACTGAAAGTAGCCATATTCTTTTGTATACTGAGGAGTTTACTGTTTGTTGTATGGTGTCTAAGTAGACTTATTTCTTATATAAGTGTTAAACCTAATGTGACTGTATAATTCGTGGCATAAATTTGCCCTTTGTGAATTATAATACCTAGTTTGAGATTTTAATAACTATCTATTCTTTACTGCTATGCTTCTCCATATTAATGGACTAAGAAAAATAGGTTACACATACAAATTATGTGCAGTATTTTATCTTTTGTCTTGTGATAAGATTGATACTGTATCTGTTTAACACTTAGAGAGCGCTTGTTGGTGGACTTTTAATAGTTTGTATCCTTGCCATGTAATGGCAAAGATCTGAAAAAATCAGCATTTGTGTGGTCAAGGTTATGTGTGATTATATTTGCTAGAAATTAGAATTAGATTGTTAGATGTGGTTGACAGTCGAGTGGCTTTCACTTTTTCATTGAAGTTGCTGCTCACAGTGTGCTTTGACCACAATTAAGATTTTCACTTCCTTCACCACCAAAATGACATAACTTTCTCTTGTACTTTTCATCCTTTCCCTTTGGTCTCTTCCTACCTACTTGTCCAACTCCCTAAACTTTTGTATTTTTTCAGTTTACCCTCTATTATTTAAGAGATATCTATTTTGAATCATGTTCAAGTCTACAGATGTTTGTGGTCTGGTTATACATTTACTTTGTAAACTCAAGCTGGCCAGGTATTATAGAAATACTGTGCTTGTACTGTCTGTAGGTATATTAAATATTATGGTGTTTATATAGTACTGTAAATAAGCAGTAATTTGTTCATTAAAGTACGTACCGTATTGTAAATATGCAGTAATGATTTATTACTAGTTTGAGAGTTATGTCGACTTCTATGTTTTTTTTTTTTTTTCATATTAGGGTGTTTTCTTGTATACACCAAAGTAGATTTTTCAAAAGAGGGGAGCACTGGGAAACTTACTTGGGTACATTTTTTTCCCAAGTTTCTGAAGAACTTAAACTGTCTGAGAATAGAGCGTGCCTCAAGTAACTCCTTCACTGTATATCTTCAGTTGTTCCCCTGGAAGTAGTAATGACAAGGTTTCCTTATTACAGGAGTTGGAAACATGATGGCTCGCATGAGAAACCTCACATATTTAGGGGTAGCTGTAATTGTAGTTTTCTTCATGATAGCATTTATGTCAGACTCGCTGAATCTGAACAGCTTCCTTCATCCTGCACCACGTGCTCCTCGCATTGGAAAACCTTATGCTCCAGTTGTTAAAGGCAAGTGGTTTTTATGCAGATGGTGAGTTACTTTAGGAGGTTTTTGAATTTTCCCTGTACTATAGTAATGAATTTGAAATTTTCCATGTACTACAGTAATGAATTTAAACAATTTTTGCTTGTACGTGCAGTAGTGAATAAAAAAATAATGAACTTTTTCGACTTTTAATAGTGTGAAACAAGAAACTGAAGCTTGGAAAAGCTAGAAAGAAATTTACTAATTTTAGTTATCATTACAAATATGACAAACTTGGATTAGCTAATAGGTAACATTTCTGCTATAGATAAAACATTCATACTTCAAATGTTGTAAATTTTTTTTACATACATAATTTTTCCAGTTGCCAGATTTAATAGCTTACTAGTTCATTATTAAATTTACAAGGATGTCTTTCAAATCAAACAGAGTTTTGAAGTTATATAAACAAACCTACCTTGTTTGATACATGAAAATACTAGTACTGTTTGTATAGGAGGTTCTGCAACTTGAGATAATAACTATATTGTTTGCTTAAGTGCTCTAGGCTTATTGTGAAATGTAGATTTAGAACATAGGTTATATGAATTAGATGAAAAAAAATCTTTGTTCCAATGGTAGTATTGTAAATAAGAGCAGCATTAATTTCTTGTAAAGAAATGTTTAGATAGCTTGATCCAAGTGCAATTAATCTGAATTTTTGTACATGAACTTCCCTGCCAGATATATACTTAGCTTAGGTCTCTGACGTCACGACAGAAAATTCAAAACTCGCGGCACACGCTACAGGTAGGTCAGGTGATCTACCTTACCCGCCGCTGGGAGGCGGGTGTAAGAACCAGTCCCCCTTTCTTGTCAGGTTATTTTCTGTCGCCGGCTGGACAACACCTGTTGTTCAGTCCTTACGATAGTTAAATTCGTTCTCGTTGCTGACGGTTTGGATTTTGGTGAAGTACCCTTTGGTTGTTGGCTTGGCATACGCTTTTTGGACTGTTTTTGGATTTTTCTTTTGGATTTCTCTTACAATATCTTTAATCATGGATGATTCTGAAATTAAGAAACCTAGTTTATTTAGGGTTTGTTCAGTGAAGGAATGTAAAGTTAGGCTTCCTAAAGCTGCATTAGATCCTCACTCTGTATGTACGTCTTGTAGAGGGAATGAATGCTCTTTTATTAACCCTTACAAAGAGTGTGAGAATTTGGATGAGGATGGTTGGAAGGCTCTTTCTTCTTATGTGAGAAAGTTAGAGAAGGATAGGGTGCACAAGGCTTCTTCAAGGAGCTCTAGTAGATCGAGGGTGAGTGAAGTTGACGCTGAGCCTGTAGTAGAAGTAGTTCCTTCTCCGGTTTCAGCCCCTGCGCCCAGCTTTGAACCCGAAGATTCGTTTTCGGAAGTTGCTTCTGGGAGAGCCTCGATCAGGAGTAAGGAGAGCCTCGCTCGCTCTCGACAAGGTAAGAGTGATGATAGTGCAAGTGATCAGTGCAGTGCCCATAGTGCAGTGGAGGGTGCGTCTGACCGGCTCACTAACGCTTCCAGGCCTAGACCTCTTCCAGACTCCCAGACCCAGTGGAGGAGGAAAGTCGAAAGCCGCAGGAAGGTTAGGGAGAACCCCCACCGGTCAGGCGTCCCCTCGGCAGTTCCTGTTGCTCGTTCCCAGGCTGCCATGGATCGAACCAAGAAGGAGTTATTGCGCCAGTGCTTCTCGTCATCTTCGTCGCCTTCTCCTCAGCGTAGATGGAGCGCCTCGGAGTCGTCTCGCCCTCTCAAGAGGCCCTGGAAGGATCCTTGCGCCCTTCCTTCCAGCCCCGAATCCTTCGCGGAAGAGCCAGAAGTGGAACGCAAGAGAACCAAGATTTCGTCCGGTTACGCTTCTCCTGTTCGCTCTCGGACTTCGTCCCTGTAGAGGAGTTTAAGAGATCTCCTGCGCGTATCCTGGCGGGTCTGCAGGCGCAGATTGCGGCTTTAGCGGAGTCTATTGCCGGGACTTCTCATCGTCGGAAGGACGCCTCACTTCCGGTGAAGAAGTCTAAGAACGTTCCTTCGGCTAAATCTCCTCTGGCTAGAGAAGCTTTTGAGCCTGTTAGTAGGAGGTCAGAAGTGCAGGCTGGAGCTCGGGATCTTTCTCCGAGTAGGCTCTCCTCTCTTCCCAGCAAGAGTTGTGAGCATGTAAGGCGTAAGGAGCCAGACAGGCTCTCTCCTCAGGATTTCCGCTCCTCTTCAGTTAGGCGTCAAGAGCTTGAAAGACGTCAAGAGCCTCGTTTTCGTCAGGAGCGAAGGAAGAGTTCTTCGCCTGGTGGCCACTCTCCTTTTGACGGACGCTCGGAGGCTAGTAGGCGTCAAGAGCCTAGTAGGCGCCAAGAGCCTAGTAGGCGCCAAGAGCATGGTAGGCGGCAACGGAAGCTTTCTCCTCCGTTAGATCACTCCCGATTGGATAGGCGCTCAGAGCCTTGTAAGCGCCGCGCTTCTGACAGGGATTCATCTGTGGATGTTTTCTCTCCCCGTGGCAGGCGTCAAGAGCCTGGCAGGGGTTTTGAGCTCAATAGGCATCAAGAGCCTGGCAGGCGTATTGAGGATGGCAGGCGCCAAGAGCCTAGCAGGCGCAGAGAGCCTGATAGGCGCTCTCCCTTATCCAGACGCTCTTCTGTGGAGTTAGAATCTGTTTCCGACAGACAGGCCTCCACTTGCAGGCGCTCTCCTAGTAGGCGCTCCCCAAGTAGGCGCTCTCCTAGCAGGCGCTCCCCAAGTAGGCTCTCTCTTGGGAGGCGCTCTCAAAGTAGGCGCTCTCCTAGTAGGCGCTCTCCAACTAGGCGCTCTCCTAGTAGGCTCTCTCCTGGGAGGCGCTCTCCTGGTAGGCGCTCTCCTGGTAGGCGCTCTCCTGGTAGGCGCTCTCCTGGTAGGCGCTCTCCTGGTAGGCGCTCCCCGTGTAAGCGCTCTCCCAGTGGTTTTTCTCCCAGTAGGCGCTCTCCGAACAGGCGCTCTCCAAGGATTAGCTCTCCTCCGGGCAGTAGAGCTTCAAGACGTCATTCTTCGGAAGAATTTGTTGGGGATTCGGAGGAAGATTTGCCCAAGGATGCTTCGGTTTCTTCGTATAAGAGATTGACAGACCTCCTCTTGCAAGATTTTGGGGAGTCTCTTTCGGCCGTTGCTCCTCCGTCTCCTCCGTCCTTATTTTCAACGACCAATACGGCTAAGAAGTCTTCAGTCGTTAAGATGAAGCCTACAGTGTCTATGAAGAAGGCTCTGAAGAACTTTGACGACTGGTTGGTTTCAAAAGAAGAGAAAGGCAAGACAGTTTTTTCTTTTCCCCCGTCCAAGCTGACGGGTAAGATGGGGTTCTGGTACGAGTCAGGAGAGCCCTTGGGTCTGACTCTTCCCTCTTCTGCAGACTCGGACTTCTCTTCGTTGGTTGATTCCGCACGTCGCTCGGCGCTGAATTCTGCGAAGACGACGTGGGGTATGAGTGAGTTGGATCACCTTCTGAAGGGAATGTTCCGAGTCTTAGAAGTTTTTAACTTTCTTGACTGGACCCTTGGAGTGTTGGCTAAGAGGACTCAAGAGCAAGACACTCTTTCGCCTGAAGACCTCCACGCAGTTCTGTCTTGCATGGACAAGGCAGTGAGAGACGGTTCCGGGGAAATTGCTTCACTTTTTGGTGCAGGAGTAGTAAAGAAGAGGGCCGTTTTCTGCTCTTTTCTTACCAAGGCGGTTTCTCACGCACAGAGAGCTTCCTTGCTGTATTCACAACTTTCCCCGCAACTCTTCCCCAAGAAGACTATTAATGATATCTCCAGCTCGTTATCAGCAAAAGCGACGCAGGATATGCTAGCCCGCTCGGCTAGAATTCCGAAACCTTCGTTTCAACAGAAGACGAAGAAAGAGGCTCAAAGTAGGCAAGAACCCTTTCGAGGAGGACCTTCGTCTCGCTCTTCTTCCTCCAGAGGTTCGAGACCACCTAGAAGAGGAAGGACCTTCTCTCGGTCTATTAGGGCCAAGAAGTAGTTCGTGTGTCCTCCAGACAACTGTGGGTGCCAGACTTCTGAACTTTGCAGATGTCTGGGCACGAAAGGGGGCGGACAACTGGTCCCTCGCGATCATCAAGAGGGGATACCTCATTCCCTTTATCTCGAGACCACCCTTGACCACCACTCCAAGGGCACTGGTGGCCAAATACAAAGACCCACTAATGAATCAAGCCCTCGCTCTAGCGGTAGAGCTGATGTTAGAGAAAGAGGCAATAGAGATGGTTCAGGACCCTCTTTCAGCGGGGTTCTACAACCGTCTGTTCCTAGTTCCCAAGAACTCAGGAGGATGGAGACCGGTTCTGGACGTGAGCGCCCTGAATGTCTTTGTGAAGAAGAGGAAGTTCGCTATGGAGACGACGTCATCAGTCTTAGCAGCTCTTCGTCCCGGGGACTGGATGGTGTCGCTGGACCTTCAGGACGCTTACTTCCATGTGCCGATCCATCCTTCTTCTCGCAAATTTCTCAGATTCATGTGGGGAGGGAACGTTTTTCAGTTCAGGGCCCTATGCTTCGGCCTTTCCACGGCCCCCCAAGTATTCACAGGACTGATGAAGAACGTTGCCCAGTGGCTTCATCTCGAGGGAGTGAGGATTTCCCTCTACTTGGACGATTGGCTTATCAGGGCCAAATCCAAGGAGAAATGTCTGGAGGACTTACGAGTGACGTTGGATCTAGCAGCTTCTCTGGGTTTGCTAGTGAATTTCGAGAAGTCACAGCTAATTCCCAGTCAAGAGCGTATCTATCTGGGGATTCTGATGGCTTCTCAGGTTTTTCGGGCGTATCCGTCCCCAGAGAGGATAACCCGAGGTTTGGAGAAGGTAGCAATCTTTCTAGAGAAAGATGTATGCACAGCGAGGGAGTGGATGAGTCTGTTGGGGACACTCTCCTCGCTGGAGCAATTCGTTT
Organism: Macrobrachium nipponense; assembly: GCF_015104395.2. Classification (NCBI taxonomy): domain Eukaryota; kingdom Metazoa; phylum Arthropoda; class Malacostraca; order Decapoda; family Palaemonidae; genus Macrobrachium; species Macrobrachium nipponense. The sequence continues at coordinate 56,698,929 of NC_061091.1, forward strand.
CTCTAGGAAGGTTGCACCTCAGACCCCTACAGTTCTTCCTGACGAGGAACTGGGATCGAAAATCTCAAGGTCTGGACTTTGCGTTCAAGATTTCACAAGAGATAAAGGAGGTTCTACGTTGGTGGCTAGACCCTCTATTGTTCAAGGAAGGCCTTTCCTTGCAGGTTCGGAACCCCAACCTAGTGTTGTATGCAGACGCTTCGGACATAGGTTGGGGAGCTACTCTCGGGTCGAGAGAAGTGTCAGGCACCTGGATGGGGGATCAGGTGTCCTGGCACATCAACAAGAAGGAGCTAACAGCGATTTGGTTAGCTCTCAAGACCTTCGAACCCCTCGTAAAAGGGAAATATGTTCAGATCAACTCCGACAACACTACAGCCCTGGCTTACATTCGGAAACAGGGGGGGACTCACTCTTTCTCCCTGTACGAGACAGCGAGATCGCTCCTCCTGTGGTCAGAGGAAAGGAAGATAAGGCTTCTCACCAGGTTCGTACAGGGAGAAAGAAATGTCAGAGCGGATCTGCTAAGCAGAAGGAATCAAGTCCTTCCCTCAGAGTGGACTCTGCACGCGGACGTATGCCAGGAGCTGTGGAGGACGTGGGGCAGGCCCCATCTCGATCTATTTGCGACCTCCAGGAATGCGAGGATAGATCTATACTGCTCCCCTATTGCAGACCAAGAGCAGTGGCAATAGATGCATTCCTGATGGATTGGAGGAATCTGGATCTTTACGCGTTCCCGCCTTTCAAGATTCTAGGGGAAACGTTAAGGAAGTTCGCAGCTTCAGAGGGAGCAAGGATGACTTTGATAGCTCCGTTCTGGCCCGCCCACGACTGGTTCACAGAGGTACTGGAATGGCTGGTGGATGTCCCAAGATCACTACCTCTAAGAGTCGATCTGCTCAAACAGCCCCACTTCGACAGGTTTCACAAAAACCTCCCCGCTCTCAGTCTGACTGGATTCAGACTATCAAGAGTCTCGTCAGAGCTAAGGGCTTTTCCGCAAAGTCTGCAAGGGCTATTGCCAATGCACGTAGACCTTCCACATCTAGAGTCTACCAGTCGAAGTGGGATGTTTTTGTTTTTCGACGCTGGTGCAGGACTCATAAAGTTTCCTCCTCCAGTATCTCTGTGACTCAGATAGCAGATTTCCTTATCTTCCTGAGGGAAAAATGCGGGTTGGTTGTCTCCACCATCAAGGGATACAGGAGCATGCTTTCCTCAGTTTTTCGTCATAGAGGATTAAACATATCTGAGGACAAGGACCTCCATGATTTAATCAGATCGTTTGAAACGGTTAAAAGAACCTCCTCCTTAGTTCCTAGCTGAAATCTAGATGTCGTGCTGCTCTTCCTGAGGTCCTCAAGGTTCGAACCTCCCCATACTGCTTCGTTCAGAGACCTTTCGATGAAGACACTTTTTCTCTGTGCGTTAGCGTCAGCGAAGAGGGTCAGCGAGCTGCAGGCTCTAGAAGGTGAGGTAGGTTTCCAAGGAGGCTCCGCGGTTTGCTCTTTTCTTCCGGCTTTCCTAGCCAAGAATGAAAACCCTTCTTCGCCGTGGCCCAGGAGCTTCGAAATCAAAATCTTATCCTCCTTAGTTGGGACAGAAGAGGAGAGATCTCTTTGCCCGGTGAGAAGCCTGAAATATTATCTTCTGAGGAAGAAAAGACTTGCTGCTAATGAGAGCAATCTCTGGTGCTCTGTGAGGGACCCCAGTAGGCCCTTATCTAAAAATGCACTCTCATTCTTTATCAGGAATGTTATTAGAGAAGCACACACTTCTTGCAATCAGCAACAGTTTAACCTTCTGAAAGTCAAGGCGCACGAAGTACGGGCCATCGCGACGTCTTTGGCTTTCAAGAAGAATTTGTCATTACAAAACCTTATGAAGGCCACTTTTTGGAGGTGTGAATCAGTCTTCTCTAATCACTACCTAAAGAACGTATCGATTACGTATGATAAGTGTTTTGGGCTAGGCCCTTACGTATCGGCGGATTCAGTGCTGGGGCAGGGAGCTGAAACACATCCTTTTTAATCCTTTTTCCCTGTTAGTTTTAAGTTTGAGTTTTTTGGTTGTACGAAGGAGGTTGCAGGAGGCAGCTCCTTCTTTCGTATACTAATGTTAGTATTTGGTTAGGTGATCGGTTGTGCTTGAGGCTCCTTGCAATTGGTAGTGATAGGCTCTGGCATGTAAGCGGGTTGATCCCCATTGACCAGATCCTGCTTGGATTCTGCCAAGTAAGTGGACTCAGTTCCCATTGGTAGACCCAAAGAGTTCTTCAGCCATAGGTCACGCCCTCGCTGAGACTCTTTAGGCAACGCAGACTAATAAAGACAGTACTATCAAGTCTTCTGCCTAAATCAGGTAAGAACCAGAGGTTTATATTATTTATTCCTTTAACATGTGTTGTCCCCACTTTCTAAGTATGTGTCTCTTTCCCTCCACCAAGGGTGTCAATCAGCTAAGTATATATCTGGCAGGGAAGTTCATGTACAAAAATGATATTGTTAGTATACAATAAAGTTTTGTACATACTTACCTGGCAGATATATACGATTGATGGCCCGCCCAGCCTCCCCTCAGGAGACAGGTGGAAGAAAATAACCTGACAAGAAAGGGGGACTGGTTCTTACACCCGCCTCCCAGCGGCAGGTAAGGTAGATCACCTGACCTACCTGTAGCGTGTGCCGCGAGTTTTGAATTTTCTGTCGTGACGTCAGAGACCTAAGCTAAGTATATATCTGCCAGGTAAGTATGTACATAACTTTATTGTATACTAACAATATCATTTTGCTAGCAGAATGAAATGGTGTTCTGTTTCAAATGATAGCAAAAGTGTTTATGTATTTAAACAAGGTAAAGTTTTTTGGATAGGCTTCATGACAGTCTGACTTGGAAGATATCACACAGTAATATTTTGATTGAATTCTTTTGGCATCTGTGGTATACGTATTGTTGGCTCCACTTCATAAGCTTCCCTAACATTTACTTTCAGATATAAACAAAAACACTATGGCTCCAGATGACCCTACAGTTATACAGGTTCTGCGTGAACGATTTCTGAATCCTCCATCGAAATTACCATATAATTTGAGTCATCCAGAAGATGAAAATCCTTCAATGGGTCAAGCTCAGAGAATTGATTTTATACTTAAAGGAAAGGTAAATGTATACCTTTTTATTTATTTATTTTGTATAAAAATGATGACTTAATGACTAGGCTTGAAAAACTGTATTGTTCTAGGATATAAGCTAGAATGGTATGCTGTGAATGTTACACAAATGATGATTTATTACTGCCTGTATTTATCGCCTATTGTTGTTTTGCAGTAGATTTGTTCTAGTGAATATTCAGTTTCTTAATAATGTGATTGTGTGTATTTTAAGGTGGATGCATTTTACTTGTGGTCATTAGTCAAGGATGGTTTTTATTGAATTTAATATCACACTTTTTGGGGGGGAGATGTGTGATACTCTGTACATATACATAGTCTTATTAGTACCACCATCTGTTTATCTTATGAAATCCATTGTCATAATGACTTGCATGTTTTTATTAGATTGAAAGTTCATAACATGGGTGTAAACTTTTGCAGCCTAATGTGAAGTATTCAGTGAATAAATCTAGGTAGAGCAAACGGTTACATTGCAATTGTCAGGCAGTTTATAAGGTCTGGAAAGTTGTGGTCATCTCGGATCTTTTATTAAAGTCTCTTGTGCATGTCATTGCCAGTCACCTTGAGGATGGAGAATAACCTCTGCCCAGTCTTGCAGTACATCATGAATAGTCATTATAAACAGCATTATTAGCCTTAAGGATAAATGCTTACAGCTTAACTTCCTATCTAGGGTCTCCTTATAGTCTCTGCAGTGCTCTTTCATTCATGTCAGGACCCCTGTGTGGTCTTGGGAGATTGACAGGTCATATTGGAAGGTCCTAGACTTGGCAGCTGTCTGGTTAATGGGTCAGATGAGCCACTCCCTTCTGTTCTCCAACTCTTTAGGAACTATGCTTGTCAAGATCTGGTGATCCTGTTACCATGATCTGACCTTCATGATGGGTAATAAATACCACTTCCACATGTATTCCTCTATCTGGGACAGGTCTAGACTGGTTTAAGAAACCCTCATAGTGTTGTCACATTCTCAATAATTTTACAGACTGAGCAGTAGAAGATTAAGATCTACTTGTCAAGATAACCCTTGGGAAGCAGTCTATGTCAGTGCCAACAGGAACTCTCTTGGTATAAGAACCTTGTTATTATCTTCTACATATTCTCCTTGAAGGTTATTGGTAATGTTTGGAACCCAGCTAGTTTGAGTTGTCAGCCAAATGCTCATTGACATACATGAACCATCAACCACTTTTGAAAGTATTTTCACTCATTTTCTAGCACAGTATTGATTATTTGGTAATGATAGCCGACTTTACAGCTACAGTTGCATATTGTTAAACCAGGAGAAACTGGGATAGAAAATAAACCTATCACATCCTTGTGTGGGTAAAATAGATGTATATCCCACCGTTTCGATTGTTCTTGAACATTTTAATGTTTTGGAAGATTGCTCCTACTGGGATAGAGATTGCTCCTACTGGGATAGAAGCTCTTTTAGGACCCAAGAAGAATGTTAAGGTGTTCTATGAATTGCCATGCTCCAGCGATCAAATAGATAATTCAAATTTCTCCTTCCTCCACTTCCGAGACACGGCGAATGTTAGTCAACACCTGTTATACCTTTGTTGAGTAGACATATCAACCCAGATGTTGTTCGTTTGAGACCAGGTTTGACTTTGGACAAAGTCAAAATGGAATTTCCTTCGCTTACTTGTCAAGAGGTTGCTACTTTGGAGTCAACAGCCTCTTCTATATTACAGACAGTTTCTTGGCTAGATTTGTGGTTGACTGCCGTGGCTAAAATTATCTCCTCATTCAACAAGGAAGTTGGTGGATGAGTCGGCTTTATTCAGACTGCTTCAGTCCGGGTTTAAAGCTATCTCATACTTAACTAATTTAAGAGGTAATGTTTGGGCTAATGTCCTGTTGATGAGAACACACAACTCGAGTCAAGTTAAACCGTGCTGTGGATGTAGACTCTTTGTTATCTCTAGGTAATGTGGATATTTTAGTCTCAATTTCTGTTACCTAAAAACAAACTAGAAGCAACGACTGATAGAAAAAGGTCTGATCCCAGTGACAAACTTGTTCAACAGACTGTTACTAAATCTGTAGTGAATTGACCTAATGAGGGGAAATTCAACAAAATCCTGCTTGTAAAACAACTCGGTTGGCTTCTCCAAGGAAGAAACCACCTCAACAACCCTTTCAGAACTGTTCTGCAAGGGGTAGAGGAAACAAGGGCAGAGGGAGAGGTGCAAGATGATAGGCTGACCTATGGTCAGTAAGAAGAGAGTACCATCGTACGCTGGAACAGACAGGATACAGGTGAGTAAAGTAGCCATGCTGTTACAGTAATCATGAGTGTAGGATACCTGTCAGTACCACGACATTCCTCTCTTTAGCAAGGGAGAGAGGAATGATAACAAACCTTCAAAAATAGATACATTGGTTTGTTATTAGAACGGATAGCTTCATATCTTCCACAGATGCAATGAACTATGAAATTGCATATTTGTATATAGCTTAGATTCTGAAATAATGGTCATTTTTTCCTTCGAATTCTTTTATTTAGGAAAATGATCAAAAGTTGGCAAATCTCCAGTTGGTTAATAGTGCTACTTACCTTATTTGAAAGACTGAGGGTTTGTTTTGTATATAAACAAATGACAAATTTTTAATCAATTTGTATTTTTGTACATGCAACTTCCCCGGCAGATATATACTTAGCTTATGTCTCTGACGTCCGACAGAAATTCGAATTTCGCGGCACACGCTGCAGGTAGGTCAGGTGATCTACCCCCCTGCCGCTGGGTGGCAGGAATAGGAACCGTTCCCGTTCTAGAACCAGATTTTCTCTGTCGCGGTAGTGTCAACATATGTTGTTGCTACCTCCTGACTTGATTTTCGTTTTTCATCGCCATCGATCTTCTGGGCTGTCTTTTGCAGGGAAGTACTGGGTCTTTGGTTCGGCATACGCTTTTATTAACTTTTTAATGAATTTGGCTTCGAAAATTTCGAAGAATATATGACGTGTAACTACCGAAATTTTCGGTAGACACTCACATAGTTTGCAAGAAAGGGAAATATTAATATTTATTCATTAATACGTGTAATAAGTGTTAGAATTGATTGAGGAAATATACTGACTTCCTACTTTAGGGAGTCAGTAAAGCATGTAACTAGATACGTTTCTTTTAAAAGTTTTTTGGAAACTCGTACTAACGAGCAATTAGAGTATTAACAGTACTAGTAGTGTTGCATCCTCATCACCTTCTTACTTCGCAGAAACTTCAAATTCATAATTGCAATTTGAAGACAAGGATTGTGGCTCAAAATGCGAGCTATTGAAAGGTAAGAAGTGATTACTAGTGTTCCCCATTGCAGTGGAGGGTGCGTCTGATCGGCTCTGTCTCGCTCCCAGGCCTAGACCTCTTTCAAGCTCCCAAGCCCAGGGGAGAAGGAATGTCGAAAGCCGTAAGGAGGTTTCAGAGAATCCCCACCGGTCAGGCGTCCCCTCGGCAGGTTCTGTAGAGCGTCCCAGACTGCCAAGGATAGCCATTGAAAAGGCATCCTTAAAAAAGTGCGTCTCTTCATCTTACATCCGAAAAGACGAAGAATGTATATGTTTTGATGATCTCCGCGTTCCAGCAAGCTAGCGTGAGCCACGTTCCAACAGCCAGCAGCGAGCCGCGTTCCAGAAAACAGACTAGCGCGAGCCGCGTTCCTACAACCAAACGCGAGCCGCGTTCTAGCAACTGAGCGCGAGCCGCGTTCTAGAAAATTTTTCATGGCGCAAGGCGCCTTCAAAGAGACGAAGCGCCAGCCTGGCACAAATTGCGCCAGAAAAGCAGACGGCTAGAGCAAGGAGCCTTATAGTACAGTGGCAATCAGAACGATCCTTCCATTGAACGTTTCCGGGCAAGAGGCTCTTTCTAAAAGGGGTCTAGTAGGCGCTCGGAACTATCAGGGCGCACGGGACCTTCCACGCAAGCGAACGTTCCAGGAGCGGGTCTCCTTTGAGCAACTTGAGCAACTTTCCCCTGGCAAAAGTGCAAGATGTCGCACAGGCGGCCGTCGCGTTTGTCAGAAGGATTCTGATACCAAGAGAAGCCATTTTTTCATTATTCAGAAGACTCCTGTGTTTGGCAGTTCCTCTCAATGCGGACTCTCTCCTTCATTCATGCTCTTCCCTCGTTATGAAGAGGCAAGAGCTTTGGGAGTTTTTCTTATAAGAATCATCGACGTTTGGGTATGATGGCGGATAGGAAATATCTACTTCCTTCCGTAAACCCTACAGATGAACAGGAATTCTGTCTCTTCCGCGATTTATGAGGAAATCACGAAGATTTAAAGAGTTCCTGGATTAACTTCCTTCCTTAAGGAGATATATATACTCTTTCTATCATTCTATTAACGAAAAGAACGAAGACAGGAAAAATTTTTCCTTTCTCTATCTGCCTCGGCAGGGAAAGAAGGTAGTAGAGTATCTGCTGTATGAGAATACGATACGGCAAATCACACATACCGTAGTTACTTCTTTGCAGAGCAACTCAATTACCAGTATCCTTCCAGGAATTTCCTAGGAAGGACTACGCTTAAAGGGATTGTTAAGACAACACCTACTTAGCTTCTAGATTTATCGAAGTCTTGTTTCGCTTAAATATGCATGAATAAGAACTTCCTGAAGTTCGATTATAATTTTATAAGATTCCTTTATTTAATGGAGTAGCTGGCAACTCTGGAAGAGTAAGGCCAGACGGCTAACGGAGACTGCTATGCTATCGCGCCTTAGAGACCAACGCAGTAACATGTAGGTGTCGGTCATGAGTGGTTGGTTACATATGTCTCTCCTGAGGGATGGAATAACTAACCGTGTCTCTCCCCTACAATCGCGGTTTTAGCCTCGGATTGAGGGGATAGTTAAGCAAACATAAATAAAATATTGTCTGCCTTTTGCTAAGAAGCTTTCAATAAGAAAGATATTACAACATTTCAATGCTGTTTACCGTAGGTAACATTATTAAAGGATTCTAACGCAGCGGAACTCTATATTATATGATGCTCTCATGCTTACGAAAGCATGGCTTATTAGAGTACATACTTAGTGAGAAGATGAATGTAGTAGAAGAGAATTCACTTTAAGACTACGGTATGGTCAAGTCTTATGCACATACCGAGGTTAACTACAGAATTCCTAGTATCCTTACAAAGGTTTCCTAGATTAATGCTGTTTACCACAATGTGACAGTATTATAAAGGATTCTAATACGGCAGAGCACGATATAATATAATTCTCTCATCCTTTCGAGAAACGCACACAACCTTTTTATTGCTCAAGAGAAGATGGGTGAGTCGGATGGGGAACATTCTCTTAGTGGCAGAAGTTGTTTCCCTGAATGGACTATACTACGTATATAAAAGTTTTTTCCTACTAAGAACGGAATTAACACGTGAAGGATGTCGGGTACCATAAGGGCACAGATGTTCTGGCACATAACCTTAAAAGAACTAGAAGGAAGCGCCAGCCTGGCGCAAAGCGTCAGAAGCGCCAGCCTGGCGCAATGCGCCAGAAGCACCATCCAAGATATTTTCTCGTTTTATTTTGCGAGTTATTAACCTAAGAGTCCAGTAGTGGTTGGTTTGGTGTTTGCTTCTCACCTTGGTGGTCGCGGGTTCGATTCTCGGCCATTCCATTGAGGAGTGAGAGATGTGGATTTCTGGTGATAGAAGTTCACTCTCGACGTGGTGCGGAAGTCACGTAAAAACACCATACAAACAAACAAACAAACCAGTAGCCTCTCGGAGGCTCGGTAACGGCAAGATTCGTTCCTGATTTCGTTACCCATTTAATCGGAAAGGGGTCGCTTACAAGGAATGATGAAATGATTTATTTTAATCACTTAGGCCAATTCCACGACTCTCTCATATCGCAAAGAGCATCGAGAATCTTTTTTTCGCCCCTGTTCGCGTTAACAAAAGAGAACCTATTTGGGAACAGACACGGAACGTAACGATCCTTAAAGGTTCGATGCAAGATTTTGCATGTCCGTGAGAACCTTCTCGATCGAAGATAATAACTGTTAACGTATGTCTAACATTTATTGAAAAGAGTTTTGAGAACCTGCGGAAAGTCTTCTTCATAGATCTCTTCGCAAGGTAGAAGACGAACAGGCTTCCTATAGACTGCTTCCTTTTCCTCGAACCAAGAGAGGTAGCAATATACGACATCTTTAATTTAAAGAAGGGGAATAAACTTTAGTCTTTTTCCCCTAGTTATAAATTCTTAACAGATATTAAGATAAATGGGCGTCAAAGGAAGAGAGGATGAATGCCTCGTTTTGGCCTTAGAGAGGTTGGATTCACAGAAGTCACGTTCTTCTCACAGCATTTTTCGTAAGGCTTTTCCAAAAGTATCTGGCTATTCTATCAGAATCTATTATAAATAGACCTGAAAAACCTCTCCACTCTGAGTCTTTCCGCGTGCAGACTGACCAGAAGTGGACATGAATGAGAGGATTTTTCAAGGTAAATGACAATAGTCATGGCTAAGACATAGAATTGCTGCAGATCGTGCTAGATGGAATGAGGAAACTGTCCTCTTCCGATACCTCTGTGAACCACATAGTGAGGTTCTTTCTTCACTTTCAGAGGGAAGAATCACCTAGGTATATATCTGCTATCAAAGAACGCAGTAAAAGGCTATACTCTGTCTCTACAAGGGGAATTAGAGATAACAGAAGATTAAGATCTTCGGGATCTTATACGATACTGCAATACGACAAAGAGTAGGATATCATGTACTTCGAATGGGATCTTTTTGTGGCCACAGATTCCGTGTTCCGACAAAATGGAACTGCTCCTCATCAAACTTCTTTGAGAAAGTTTATGAAGGAATTCTTTGTTTCTAGCCCTAGCCCTAAACGACCAAGAAGACAAGTGAATTTTTTGTGCATTGGAATCTCGCATCAGATTCAATGGAGACTCGGCAATGGGTTCTTGCCAGCATAGTATGTCTGGCAAAAGAACTAAAACCCTCTATTCCTGACGCAACGCTTTCAGATAGAAGTTTCGTTGCCCAGGCAGGGTACTTAATTTTTCATCTACAGAAAAAGAGATGGTTAAAACGTTTGCCTACAGAGTCTTCGGGGTGCGATGAGGGCTTGAAATGCTTCCCAGAAGGTATTCAGAAGGATACAATAAGAGCTAGAAATCAGGGTTCCGCCCAATTTCAGCTCGGAGTCTCCTTCGACTTCCAGACTCCTTCCCTTCCTTTGGGCAAGGATAGGGAAGATTCTGCAACGAGGAACCTCATCAACATGTAAGAAGGGATCTCGTTAGCAAAGGAAGTATTCACGAAGGATCCTCCTCGGAGGAAGACTCTTCTCTCTCGTATTGTTAGATATCCTGTCGTCTACTGGATGTAGCTGACTACAATCACCTCCCCTTGCCAGGGGCCAAAAGATCAAATGGGAAGAATTTCTTCCACCCTTCTCCAGTCTCCTGATAGACTATGTGGTTGTTCAGGACCTCGGACAATGTAGCGCCAGCCAGGCGCCAAATGCCAATACAGGCGAAAAACGCCAGAGGCGGACAGTTCCAAGGAACTCTGTCATGGTCGGATACTGAGAAGGAGCGGGCCTCCAACCTGGCGCAAATGCGCCAGAGGCGAACAAATCGGACAGATATAAGAGTGTCCGATGTGGACATCGCCAGACAGCCTAGAGACTCTTCCAAGCTCGAAGCTCCAGCAAGTGTGGAGGAGCCAAGCCAGGCGCGAGGCGCCAGCCAGGCTCTAGAAGCCAGCCAGGCGCCATCCAGGTGCCATCCAGGTGCCAGGCTCCTTCAAGGCTAGGCTCCAGTCAGGATTGAGGATCCATCCAGGCGCAAGGCTCCTTCCAGTAAAGAGAAACTTAAAGCTCTGTCATGTAAGAGGGCTAGTCCCCATTGATATGATACAGGTAAGGCTCTGCCATGTAAGTGGGTCAGCCCCCATTGGCACGATCCCTCGTGTTAGGATCAGGTGATCGGGATCGGTGTTGTGCTCCTTAATTATGCCACTAGGCATAGGCATATTGTCATGTAAGAGGCTCTGTCGAGTAAATGGATAAGACCCCATCGACAGACCCACAAGAACTCTTAGCCATAGGTCACATCCTCGCTGAGGCTCTTGAGGCGAAGCAGATTCCTAGGCATTAGCCATGGAATCTTCCGCCTGAACAAGTAGGAACCAAGGTTTTATTTTTTTTTATTACCTACAACGTATGTTGTTTACCTGTCTATTCAGTAAATAGTTGTCTCTTACCCACCACCAAGGGTGTCAATCAGCTAAGTATATATCTGCCGGGGAAGTTGCATGTACAAAAATGATATTGTTAGAATACAATAAAGTTTTGTACATACTTACCCGGCAGATATATACGTTGAATGGCCCACCCAGCCTCCCCTCAGGAGACAGGTGGAAGAGAAAATCTGGTTCTAGAACGGGAACAGTTCCTATTCCTGCCACCCAGCGGCAGGGGGGTAGATCACCTGACCTACCTGCAGCGTGTGCCGCGAAATTCGAATTTCTGTCGGACGTCAGAGACATGAGCTAAGTATATATCTGCCGGGTTAGTATGTACAAAACTTTATTGTATTCTAACAATATCATTTTTCATAACTAAGAAACCTAGTCCACCTCTAACCACCCCCCTAACAATAACCTGGGCTGGAAAACTAACTGGATGGTCATGGGCTGCCAAAAGGAATGTGGGTGGTCCCACATAAATTGTGACCAAGCACAGATGCCAATAGTCCCTCACATACACAATTTTGTTAACTAGTGGTTTCCAGCTGGCAATAGAAGATGTATCCTAATATTAAGACCTCAGGTTTGTTAGTTATGGAAAGTATAAATTGATTAAACAGATTTATTTGAGTGGTCTCTGATAGTTTTATCAAATATGGCAGGTTCTGGTTTTGCTATCTTTGCTATACCTTTAAGTATCAAGACTTCCATGCTGGCATTTATATATAGATAATGCTACTTACAAAATGGTCTCTTTAATATTTCTGTAGAATATGGTGTGGGGCTTTTCAGGTTACACAATTGGAGCAGGATACTGTGGGAACAGATTTGAAGGATCAGTGAATTAAACTAAGAATTTCCTTAACCTAATTTATTCCTTAAAATTAGAGTTCACAACTTATATTCTAATCTTATCCTGTAATGCCTAACTTAACTTTACCCAACCACCTCCAAATCTAAACTTAATTCCTTAATCCTAATACAGCAAATTCCTTAATCCTAATACAGGCGGCCTGCGGTTAACGGCGCAATTGCTCAACGGCGAATCGGTTTTACAGCTATCATAAAAAATATTCATTAAAAAATAAGGCATTTTAAGGTGTTTTTACGGCACAATTTTCAGTCAACAGCGCCGCTAGCGCCGTTATGTCTAACGAGTACATACATTTGTAGAAATACTGTTCAGCCCATAAAGGTTATGCAAATGATATTAAAATATTGTATTGAGAATTACATAGGTATTAGGGTAAAATATAGGCCTCTGATGCTGTTCTATGCCGAAAATATTGAGTTAAATGAGTGCAAATTTAGCTAAGGATGTGTCGATTTATAAATGTTCATGCTTTTATGTTTACAATGTGTATGAAAATGTATTACGTATAGGTATTTTTATTTCTGCACATAAATATGATACAAAGGCAGCTTTTGAAACTGCCCTTCACGTTATCAAATATGTTTTTTCATGTTCATTCTTGTAAGCCACCGCCCTGCCGCTCTTCCATAAATATAGTTAAAAAAAAAGTGCAAATTTAGTGATCGATGTGTCGATTTTATAAATGTTTATGCTTTAATGTTGAAAATATGTATGCAGATGTATTATGTATATGGTATTTTTAATTCTGTGCAGAAATATGATACTAAGGCAGCTTTTGAAACTGCCCTTCACGTTGTCAAATACATACAATGTTTTTTCATGTTCATTCTTGTAAGCAGCTGCCTGCCACTCTTCTGAAAATATTGAGTTAAAAAGAGTGCAAATTTAGCGATTGATGTGTCGATTTTATAAATGTTCATGCTCTTATGTTTAAAATGTGTATGAAAATATGTATAGGGTATTTTTATTTTTGTACATAAATATGATACAAATTAAGGCAGCTCTTGTAACTACCCTCCACGTTGTCAGAGGATGTTTCTTCATGTTCGTTCTTGTCCGCCACTGTTTTGAAAAATGCATGCTGTTATTTTATTGATTATGCATCTTTTCCATAAATCCTTTAAAAAGTTATACATTACTTCACTGTATCCAATAATATTGTATGTATTCTCATATTATTGTATTATAAAATGCTACGGCAAATCTAAGCTAGTATTCCGCGGAGCGGCCAATGTTTTGGTTTGAAATCAGCTGATGGTGAACAAGAGTTTGTTTCGCCATATTTAATGCAATTCTGAGCGAATTTTCTTCCTTCTAGTTGGCATAAACGAATATCTAGATACTTGACTTATATGAGACAAGGTTATTTTTCCTTATACTACGTGTTTTTAGGTGGAAATATAAATTGAATATGTCTTGTTGTGATTGTGAACTTTTTTTTTTTCCGTTAACAGATTACGTTGGCAGCATATTTATTGCGTAAAAAAATTACGTGATTCCATTCGCAATTTTCCTTTATATCATCATAATACGAACTTTACGTTATTTGTCTTATATCGGCGTGAAACCAACAGTAAAATGTGTACTTTCAAGCCCAGTAGTTTTGATTAAAATTATTTTTATCTCAATTTTATCTACGGTTGTGTTTGATGGCATACGTTTACTGGAGTTTCATCCTTGTTGCTGATGCACGATAAGTCATTAGCAGCGTGAACAGTTTTCTCAGCTTCAGTCATAACTAGGTTTAAATTTAACAGTATATTTCCTGATTGATCTTTGATCTATAGCGAATAAAGTTATTACATTAAGATATCTCAGTTCTATTCTACATAACGTTATAACAACTATGGTAATATAGTGTACTATAGTACGATGATTGAAATAAAAGCCAAATGGATGTTATCTAATTCGGATGTAATTAATAAAAAAAAAGTCGTTTCACGCTCGGTTGTTCATGGCTGTACACATTTATGCAACGAGTATAACGTTAAAACCATACTTTCATCATTCTCTTTTGCTGTTTTTGAACTTATGTAACTAGAAGATGGGATAAAGTTAGGCTATTGTAATTTGGTCTCTCATAAAATCGGATTATCGTAAGACGAAATATCGTAACTTGAACACTACAGCTACCTGTACACTGTATAAAACCTTATATCTTTACATAATCTGGACACCCAAAGGATTAAAGCTAAGCTGTTTTCACTTTACAGTATTTATAATACTATAATGTACTGTACAGTAAATTCTATAGATCTATACTGCATAAATATAATTTTACTTATTGCGCCATCATGGGATTAAGGCCCCGTTTGACTGGTCTAGGGCGCTGTTAACTGGTCTAGAATTTCGAAAGAAGGTGTGCGGCGGCCGTAGGCTTTAAAGTCACTTAGCGTTGAAAATCACTTAGCGTCGGCGGCCAGGAACGGAACCCCTGCCGCTAACTGAGGGCCGCCTGTACTGCAATGATACTGCATAAACTTTCAATTTTCCTCGTCAGCAGCTCCATCTGCAGAGAGCCAATGGTTGTCCTTTTTTCAATTTCTGAATCTTGTTCCTTAATTCATCAGCCACGAACTTTGTAGGCCGTCAATTTAGCCAGCACATTTTCACTTCACTGTGGGGCTCAGGTCAAAAAAGGACCACAACCAACTGGCAAAATGGTCTGTCAGCTTCTACTGTGGAGCGTAGGTGAAGGGGAGCCTCCGCTCTCACTCATTCCCATTTAATACAAATACTGCAATGAAAAATCAGAAAAGACCAATATTAATCAACAATCCCTCACCCCTAAGAACAATACAAATACTAATAAATTAAAAGATTTAATCATAAAAATTAGTTTTAAAAAATCCCTAACCTAATCAATCTAATAACAAAATAATATATAAAAGAAATCAAACATTCATTCACACAAACTAATTTCTTATACACTACTACAATGGAATCCTGTTCTTCATACTTGTATCTTTTGATTGCTTTAAGTAACAAATTTGGAGGGAGTAAGTATGACAAGCAACCCAAATGATATGGCATAAGTGATGATTAAATCTTACCTCTGCAGCCATCTCATGGAACTTCCTCACTAGCCAAGACTGTACCTCAGCCTGCTTCAGTGTATTAATCTAGTCAGCGCTGCAAGAGAGATGCTCTTGGTGTCTGTTGGCAGAGGAATTATTGGCAACCTCTATATTCCCAGATGGGTTGCTTATATTATTATTGTCTTGGTACTTGAGTTCTCTTTCAGTTTTGCTAGCCAATTTTCTATGTGGAATCCAAGCAACCCTTGCCTCAAAGGTTCCAGGGATTTCCATCCTCTGAGCTCTGTTCCCTCACAGGTTAGATTTAACAGTGCAGAATGGATGCTGTCTCAATCTCAAAAGATAATGCTCTCCCTCATTCTTGTCTGTATTTTAGTTGGACATTTTGCTAAGACATTTTTGGGCCTGTTATAAACAAGGATTGTGGTAGTTTTCATTGTCATATTTAATTGAAATAAAGTTTCTTAACACAGAAGGTTGAAGAAAATGTGAGTAGGTGTTCCCTTTTTTAGTGCTGAAAAAAATCCTGTGCATGCCTGGTGTGGAATGGAGTTTGTGGTTCTCTATTCTAGCAGAAAATTGAGACTGGTAAGGTAATTTGAAACTTCAAAATAAAACTTCCTTATTTTTGTTTTAATGCAGTTTTGTGAATTATGATTTATCTTCTTTGTAAATCCATTGTTTATCAAAATTTTTTATGTTCATTCATGTACTATTGCTTATTAGTGGTGGAGATTTCTTTATATGTCAGAAATTCATTGGGGTAAAAATTTCATAAGATTTTAAAATTTTATCAGATTGCAATATGTCACTAAAATTTGGCTTAGTGTAGGATGTTCTAGTCCGAACCATTTTAGTGTTGCTAAAGCAGGATTTTCTTTGAAATGTAGGCTAGTAAGCAGCTAGATGAGTATTTGGAAAGATTACTGTGGTGCTCATATATACCAAATTTTTGCGTGAATTGTTTTATTGATAAAGTGTTGTGAATTTTCATATGTACGTATTGCCAGTGAACACATACACAGTGAAAACTTTTTCCTTAGTCCTAATGCTTTAATTAATGACAATGCAATATTTGTGGTCTTCTTAACTCTAGTCACAGCGCATGGTAAATACTTGATCAGGTGCAGCATAGTTGATTTGATTGATTCCATTATGTGCAAAAATCATGTAAGGTGTTGATTGTTATTCTAGCATTGTTATAATATTTTCTTCTTTTGGAATAGCTGAGAACTTTGGGTCAGTGGTGTAGATTTATTACTATATCCTATAATGAATAAGTTTTTCATGAAATAGGTAATACTACCTAGCAAATATATCAGTACTATCCTGATTTTCATCTGATTTCAAAAAAGGCTAAGTAACAAAACTTTACAGAAAAAAGGGTTCTACATAGAGTGTGGTGCTCTTGATGGAGAGGTTCGATCCAATACATTGTTTTTTGAAAGACAGCGAGATTGGCAAGGATTATTGATTGAAGCAGATCCAAAAAATTATCAGGAGTTGATATATAAGCATAGAAAGGCTTACATATCGCCAGCATGTTTATCTCCTACTTCATATCCAAGTTCAGTAAGTAAAGTAATTGTATTGTACTATAATGTTAAGTATCGAATGGTTAAGTTATGTTACAGAATGGGTATCTCTCTCTCTCTCTCTCTCTCTCTCTCTCTCTCTCTCTTTTAGATATAGTGTTGACTTTGCCTTGATGAGTCTTTGATAATTCAATATTGGTAACAAAAATTAAAGATTTTAGGGTTTATCATTTTATTTAATTTTCCAGAATAGTACTTGGACATAATTGTTGAGTGTTGTTCACTTTGTTTTTCCTTTACACTATTTTTCAGGGGGCAGAATACAATGTTAAAAGTGTCTCACCATGTGATTTTTTCTGATTTATACCTTGTTAGGTAATGTTTGAGCAGCAAGAGAACCAAGGCCATATAGTTGGGAAACAGGATAATCCATCTGGTGGCTCTGAGCTTGGTGCCATCATAGAGATGCAGTGCTTTCCATTATATTCATACTTGGTTGCACTTAATGTGACAACTGTTGATTACTTCAGTCTCGATGTTGAAGGTGCAGAATTTAGCATCCTGAAGACTATTCCTTGGGACAAAGTTGACATAAAGGTAAGAAGGCTTTGTACTCCAGAGGGCAGTGTCTTATTAGATTGTGTTGATTAGTACAGTTTTTTAAATACATTCACCACAGATGTCACTTCCCATTCTGGCTTGCTAAATATTCTCACTTGGCCACAGAATACTGAATATTGCTAAACCCTTAACCTTTTAAGAGTTGGTTCAAAATATTTTTTTTTATTTTTATATCACAACCCCATTAATCATATATATGCCATTATTTTCTTCTAATGATACCAGAATCATAAGTTTTGTCTGCCACTAAGAAGGAAGTAGCTCTCCGTGATTCATCCTCTGGATCCACAAGTGTTTCATAATTGATGATGAAAGTTTAAGCTATGGAAAATCTGTTAAATGTTATGAAATTTGCCATAATTTTCAAATAACCCAACTTTAATTTTTTAAGCTGATATTTAATAACTTGAACCCAAATTTTTCGTTACTATAGTAAAATCCTGTCAACCAGCCTTGAGATAGTAAATGAATTAGCTTTGCAGTCTGGTTAAACTACTTAATAATAACAATGAGCCTCGCTTCTTGTTACGTTAAGTTCCCTATGTACAGGCAGTCCTTGGTTATCGGCGATCCGATTTTATGGTGATGTTCTAGCTCTGAAAATTGCCAAAAATCACCAATTTTTGGTGGCGAAATTCGCCAGTTTCCAGTTATCGGTGGCAATATTAGAGTATTGGCGCCAATACATTCCTAACAGAGGCGCCATTAACTTTTTATCTGCGGAAAAAAAAAAAACTTTTTGCTTATCAAGCAGTCTGAATGGAACCCCTGCTGATAACCAGTGATTGCCTATATTTTCTTTTGGAGGTTTCCCTACCAGAGCCATGTACTAATTAATTTTTCCAATTTTTTATTGTATTTTTGAAATTTAGTGCATTACTATGCACATTATGTATTTGTTACTTTGACTTGCTTTTTTTCAATGTAAAAACTGCAAAGACAAAGTGATACAGCCTTTGCCATGGGCATTTTTTCATACACAGTACAAACCCAGTCTAAGTGCCAGCTGGATACGGTTAAAAAGAGAACAAGGGTTGGTGACAGATGGGTGTTAGTCAATGGGGTAAGAGAGTAAGTGGAGTCTGACCTCTCTTCCCCCATCATGCCACGTGATGTGCCAGTCATCTCTTAACTGTATTCCTCGCAAGATATGTGCTGCCCTGTCTCACATAGAAACTGGTTTATTACGCACTTCTGCCTTATCAACACCTTGGCATTCTGGTTTTATTTGTGCCTTTTTTTGTGTGGGACTGTATTGCATCCGTGTTTGTCTGTTTGTTTTGTATTGAGATGGAAACGCTTGATTCATCTGAGAAGGTTTTGCTTCTGAGAAGGTTTGCTTCTGAGATGCTATGGGGTAGGTAACAATTCTTTTTATGTACAGTCACCACACTACTTATGAACCATGTTACAAACTTTCAGAGATACAGACAGGGTGGCAAGTTAAAATTGTGTTTGGAGCACTCTCCTTTGCTACCCCTGAGTTCAAATTTTGCTCTGCATGTCTAGTCTGCCTAGTAAGACTTTTTGCTGCACAAGAACAAAGAACCTATTCCTGATTATACTGAGTATTTTTGTGAATAACTACTATGTACTCTTCTTACAATCAAGAGAACTCTTTCATACATCTTAAATAATCCTACTTATTTTTATCTTCACAATTTAACACTTTCTTAGATGCATTCCCATTTTCTTTATTTCCTCTCCCCATAGGAAATGATTAGTATGCATTTTTGTCAATAGGTGGTGGTGTGCATTGTTTACTTATTAACTTCCAATATCACATGCTGCTCCCGCAAAATTCTGTCGCAAGTTCTCAACTTGGTGAGGACTGAGTAAGATGAGGGGAGCAAGCGAACTAATTTTGTTTGGTAAATGAGGCTGTACATAAGAGGGTGTGCGGACAGAAGCGTATTGTTCGTCATGCACGCACGAACAAACATAAACAAAAAGGGTCGGCCCCCGCTGTGAATGTGTTTCTTCACAGACAAAAATACATGAATAATTTTACATAGAGGGAACGGATTCCTGATATACATACATCAAAAGGAAGGGCATAAAATGCTCTACATTTTAGTTCCTGGAAGAAAAGAGAGAACATATGGATATATAGATTTTTACAATGGAAGGGCGAACATTCACCCGAATGTCATCCTTACAAATACTCCCCCCCACCCAAAGACAATGATTACGTAGAATCATTGGATGATTAACAGAATCTTAGAGGGAGCTGAAAGAGCCCCAGGATTCGTGATTCCCTCGGTTGAGGGGCATCTTGCGTGTCCTCGTTGTCTTGAGGGCAGGAAAGCAGGATGCCACCCCTAGTAGTGGGCCCTAGGGGGATCGACTGCTTTCCTTGGGCAGCCTCGATGACTAGTGGCACTATCAGTACCCAGCTACCTGTCTTACTCTCTGGTCGTCACAACTCGGGGGAGTATTTGTAGCTTGGGTGGTGGTAAACGGCACGAAAGCCCGCTGCACCAGACTTTCCATCTCCATGGTCCACTTGTGGCAGGAGGACCAGGTCCTGGAGCTTGTGCCAGGCCAGCCTGGGACCCGAGGTGGTCATGGGGTTGACCAGGTCAAAAATTTGGGCAGCTCACTGGGGAACTGGGAGGGAGAAAACCTGAATGAGCTCCCTCTTCAGGCCTTCATAGGGCAGCTCCCCGGCCTGGCTACAATCCATGGGGCGAGGTATTTGAAGGCATCCGCTGAGAGGGTCCTGGCGATGAGGTCTGCCTTGGAGCTGTCCTGGGTGATGCTGTGGATCCGAAACTGTATTTCTGCCCGTTGCAGCCATGTTGCAATGTCCTTGCTGCAGAGGGGCAGCAGCTTGACGTGGTGGGGCTCAGACGGTGCGGTCGTCTGGGGCGAGGCATGGGCATCGAGGAGGACTTGAGCACGAAGAAGGATCGTCTCGTGGATCATGTGGTCAAGGCAGACACAGAGGAGTTGAGTGAATGCGCTGAACTCTGCATCGTCTTGTCAGTCTCATGCCTACAGTCGACAAGAAGTCGTGAATGGCAGGCCAAACTGTAAGGTTCTCTGAAGGTGAGCGGCAGTAATTAGTCCCTTAATGGCAAAGCCAAAACTGCTTGGGTCACCTACTCCTGGGTCACCAATTGTGAGGACTGAGTAAGACGAGGAGAGCGAGCGAACTAATTTTTTTCTGCAAATGAGGCTGTACATAAGGTGACATGCGGACAGAAGCGTAGTGTCCATCATGCATGCACGAACAAACATAAACGAAAAGGGACAGGGCCCCCGCTGTGAATGTGTTTCTTCACAGACAAAAATGCATGAATAATATTTTATAGAGGGAATGGATTTCTGACATATATACATCAAAAGAAAAGGCATAAAATGCCCTACATACATTTTAGTTCCTGGAAGAAAAGAGAGGACATAGGGATATATAGATTTTTGCAATGGAAGGCTGAACATTCGCCCAAATGTCATCCTTACAACTCAATGGAAGAAATACCGATTTTGAATGTTGCGTGAATATAAGTTTTATTTTATTTGATTTACCTTTCTTACATTTAAAGTAGTTCTTTACTATACTGCATGATTTAAAAATTACAGTTAACTCGGGAATGTAAACATGACATCTTTCAGTGACATTTTTCAATGTTTAACATCTGCATAAGTTTTGATAATTTTTCAACAAAAATTATACACTACATATTAAAAACCAAGTTACAAACAATTCAAGATGTGAAAGGTTGTCCAGAATGTATCTCTTTTGTAAGTTAGGTAGTGACTACAAGATCGTGACATTCGATGAATTCTCCGGGTTATTCCTGGTTGATTCCAGAAGACACTTCCACAAATTGCATTGGGAAGTCAAGACTAAGCTCTGTCGCATTTCACCTGAATAACTCCTTGAAGGAAGGGAATATCAGATCTGTCCCCAATCTACATACTACTACTGGCGTCCTCAGACTTGTATGCTCACTTATGCTTGTGAGTAGGGAATGCTTTTTGCTATTACCTAAGAGAGACTTTTGTTTCATAGAGTGAACAGGAGGGTTTTTTCTGTGACTCAGCAGGTTAGCATGCCTCCAGACAAAGTTGCACTAAAGGCTGTATTAAGTGATAGGTTCATTGTAAATAAATAGACTATAGATTTTTTAAAATTAAATTTTTTCCAATACAGTGACCCGCTATATTTGGGGGATGTGTACAAACCCCCTGCGAATAGTTAAAATCCGCGAATGCTTATAACCCCCTCTAAAAACGATTATAACTGCCTATCTTGAAAGTTCAAATACCAAATGTATACCATAAATATTTAACATCTACACTAAATATACCTTAAATTACTATCCTATATATTGTATTAATCTTTGAAATTATATTATTAGTATTTCAAAGTCATCTGAAACATTAGTGCCTTTTAAAAGAATATACACATCTAACCCTTCCATCCAAAACAAAGAGAGAGAGTTACAACTATGACATATCTTTTGCTGAGAGAGAGAGAGAGAGAGAGAGAGAGAGAGAGAGAGAGAGAGAGAGAGAGAGAGAGAGAGAGAGAGAGAGATAATCTCCCAGGAATGTTATGTATATCTCTTAACTAGCTACTGACGACAACAAAATTTATGTTTGATTTTTGTCTTCCATTTTTAAAAGACTATGGACACACACACACTGTACATATGTGTTGATACCAGTTTGCTAAAGAGACTCAAATTAGCAATAGTACTTATCTTTTCGAGAGAGAGAGAGATTTTTCAATAAATCCTTTGGCGACACTAGTACCCCCTAAATTGGCAACACTGACCATCCCACCCTTGCTTTGAGGTTTCTTGACATCCTGACAGGCCTGTCCTCCCTCTCTCTCTCTTTGTCTCTCAACAAAAGATCAGGGTTTCCTTCATTTTTAAATAATTTATTAATTTCTAAACTAACATCTTACTACTAATTCCCTAGAGTATTTTCTTTAATGAATTGATATTATTGCTGTTTACATTACTATTAATATTTAAAAATTAGCAAATCATGTGTTTATCATACAAAAAAATCTCGGAGAGAGAGAGAGAGGTTGTTTTTATTATTTAATATTTAATCTTATTAAACATAATACAGTATTGATCAAAATTAATACTATTTGAAAAAATTAATAATTTTTGTATCATAAAAATGTATTTAGTCTTGAAAATAACATCAAAATGCACTAATTGGTGAATATTAATGATGGAAAAGTCCGAAAATTGCCAATAGTTTCGTGAATAATTTATTGATCAACTCTTAAAAACCCGCAAATAGGTGAGCCGCGAATTGTGAGAATATGAATACGAGGGTTTACCTGTATACAACCCATGACTTTTAACCCAAAAGAGTGCTCACCTCCCTGCCCCTAGCTCTATCGCTGCTAGAGTACGTAGGGGGACATTGGCATATGTGATCGCAAATTTTAAGTTTGGGATTGTGACATGCATTACACAAATAGGCTGTGGTGAAGTAAGGATTTTTATATTGAAAATAATTTTATATTTGTTCAGAGTTTGATGTGTTGTTCTGCTACTCAAATTTTACTTAAGCATTTCCTTCATGGCACAAGACTGTAAAAAGAATATGTAAATTTAGTATTGATACTTGTATAGTATTCTTATATGGGAAGGACTTTCTATAGAACTTTTCATTAGGCTTCACAGTCTTAGAAATTTTGCTATCATCATGCATGGTTGTGTAATTTAGTGTTGTGGTGACTTTGTAATATTCATTGATTCACTGGTAGTAAAATTATACTAGTAGAAGGTTGAGTGTGCTTGTACCATACTGTATATCTACTCTATACTACTTTGCCAACTGTCCATTGTTTACTTCCAGACTTTGTCAGTTGAGTTCATCCATGACCATGAAGGGAAAGCAGCAATTCAGGAGTACATGACTGATCTTGGGTATTATGTTCATTCAGAGGTAACGCATGTTAATTGGCTGGCAAATGACTTTATTTTTGTGAAAAAATGAGGTTATCAACAGTTTTAGCTAATTTTTATGGTTATTTTTGTGTATATATATATATTATCACAAATCTATGTATGTTAATGAAATATTTATAGGTGATGTTATTACTTCAAAATACCAATGAATTTGAGAAAAGGGGAATGTAGTGTCCTGTGATTGTATTAAAATATGTATGACATAATAGAACTCGAAATTTGCATGAATGATGGTGTGAATGACATTATTTTCAAGGGGGCGTCCGGCCAATGCGTTTTTTTAATGACATGACTCTGACATTCATACAACTTAAAGAGGTAAATTAGGACATCACCAAACCCCATATCATTTTTGCCGCTGACCTTCGGTTTTGTGACTCCAGTGTGATTTATCCTGAAAATAAGTTTTTTTTTCAAATTCTACCTCTTCCCTTGATAATTGATATCAAAACCTGGGATGACTACCATATATAGACCGTAAATGAAATGGATTTTTTTTTCTAAAAGTACTTTTTTGTGTGTGGAATTTTTTCATTTTGGATGTAAAAAATTCTGCAAAATAAGGAAAAAAATTAATAAAAAATAGGAGAATAAAAAGGGGCCTGATTTGGTTGTTCTATGTCTCCCCAAGTTATATAGTACCAATTTTCAATGCAATAGCTAAAACTGAGGGAGGAGATAGAATTTGAAAGTTAATAAGCATATTTTTGAGATACAGGCATTAGGTTTTTTTTTTTCTTTTTATCCAAAGACAATGTTAATAACTTAGTTATTTTTGCTTATTTCTTTTTGTGTATTAAAAATAAAAAATATGTTGTTTATTATAATTTAATCATGAATGAAGATCCCTTTGCTCAATATCTTTCGTCTTCAGGCTCCTGCCCCCCCGCCCATTCCTGTAGCAGAGTATTATCTCCTTATGAGAGGTTTCATAGTTGCCCAAGCTACTCACTGTGGCCAGGTTTTATTCTGAAATGCTCCTGCTTTGTATTCTTTTGATTTTTCAGTTCTTTCTTCTTTACTAGGAATTTCTTCAGTTTGGTTCAAATCTAGTTCCTTTGCTTATCTTGCATTTTCACTCCATTGCAACCCATAATTTCTTTATTCATAACAATCCATGTTTTGCCGATGTTATTTAGATTGGCTTTGATAAAGTATGATGTCTGATGTCTTCAATGAAGTGTTCATATCAAATAACCTGTTTTTACTGCCAAGTGCACTTATCCTTCTCCTTTTGCATCATGGTTATGGTCACTTCTCTTTCATCATCTGAAGTTTTTAATCTGTTGGGCATTCATTTGCCTACATGGTTTTATACATTCAATTTTGGTGACATTTATAGTTTCATAAGGACCTGCACCATTGTTCATAGATATGATAGTATTGTACACACTCGAAGATGGAAGTATATATTGTACACACTCGAATCTCCATCTCCCACAAATGTGACTTCTCTAAATCCAAGATTTTCAGAGGGTGAAAAAAATTCTTATAGCTCCTTCAGCCTCCATTCCTGCTGAAGTTCCTTTATAATTTATTTTGCATTCATGATCATGCAAAGTTGTCCAAACATTGTAGTCCTCTTCTGTTATTTGCTTGTTTTTCAGGGTTTGCATGTACAAGTATTTCAAAACTCAATGAGGACTTGAAAGTATAACATATCCTGTTTGTGTATACTTCAACAATGACTCCCATTCCAACATTTGACACATGACATCTCGTCATTCACGTGCCATTGTGCGACACGTCGATATTAAAGATTCCATTTTCATGCGGATGCATATTCAGCTCTGTGTAATATCTCATTATTTTGTCATATATGACTTCCTGCTTTTCATTGTGACTTCCTGCTTTTCCTCATAATGTTAAACCAGTTTTCTATAAATATACTTCTAGTACCTCTTGAGCTTATAATTTCCCATTGATTTGATTCCCATTGCTGCTTGAAGACATTTTATTCCCGCAAATCCATAATCTTCCAAAATTGAATGGTGAATCAAGGCAGCATTTTTTCTGAATATATGGTGAACCATTTTCTTTTATTACTTCATTTAGTGAGCATTCCTATGGAAACGATGTTGCTTTCAGGCATTATTTGTGGCAACATCTTTTTGCTTTTGTTTCAAAACCTTTATTTATAAATTGAATTTCATAATCCTTATTACTTTTACAGCCAGGCATCTGTTTTCCATGAATTTATTGCAATCGTTTTCTACATATGAGAACAAGTTGATTATATTCCTCTTCATCTATATTTTCACTGTTATTACTGCTTTCCTCACTTTCCAACAATGAGGTACTTACAGAAATAAGATTCCTGGGAGTGGATGTACCACGATTAGGGGTGGGGTCAGATGAGGCTATAGCCTCGGCCACACTATCAGCCAAAGCAGGCACTTCTTCCTCCATTGCAGCCTTCTCCCTCGTTCCCTCACTGATAGCACCAATATCTGCGATATTAGGGTTCTTCTGAGACTTCTTACCAGCAACTTTCTTTTGTAGTGTGTTGATGAGATGTTTTCCCTGTTTTATCCTCTTTGTCAAGTCATGGAGCCTTAACAGTTGCCACTGTACACATTTTGTTTGTTATTACAAATGTAATACAGTGTTCCCCCATATTTGCAGGGGATGCTTAAAAGTGACTATTTTGTTTGTTAAAACTCAAGAAAAACCGACTGAAAATGTTTATACCTGATTTTTTTATAGTTTTCACAAGAAGTGCATTTTATGAAATAAAAAAAAAAACCAGGAATTTGTGGATATTTGTCTTAGAAAAATACTGCGAATATGCAAATTTCCTGCGAATAATGGGGGTACATGTTCCAAATAGCAATCCGCGAATGCATGAGTCCATGAATACAGGAGGTTCATTGTAATAATTATAATTTGTGGTACGAGAGGAAATATTGCATTTTTTTTTTTCCCACCATATGTAGGCTATCCGGACGCCCCTGTTAATTTTATTTGGAGGACTAGCAGGGAACTCAAATTTGTACTCTGTTTTAAATAGTGCTATGAATGTTGTAGCACTCGCTATTAGGTTATTGAAATGAAGGTGTAAAGTACTAAATTTTGTACTAAAATTTGTTTGATCATAATAAGAAATTTTCACCAAATTGACATGACTTGGCTAGTTTGAATTAAGAAAACTGTGTGTTGACGTGAGTATGTTCTTCATATTCTTCTCTAGCATGGGACCATAGATTACATTGTTCTTGGATAGACAAAGTAGTATGTATGCAATAGTAGTTCTTAATTTAACTTCATTAGTTAGTTAGGTTGTGGTTTTATGGGTTAGGAGTTTGGTAATTATTTGTATTGTCATGTTCTTGTTTTATCTAAGCCAGTTATATTGTGCTGTTTCGTCACTGTTTGCTGAAATTCTTCCTTTTAGAAAATGTTGACGATTCCTTAAACCATAGCTATGGTTGCTTCGTTGAAATACAAAACAAAATTCTATTTTGGACATATATTTGTCTGGAAGACTTTCTAACAATACAGTAAGCAGTTGTTTTATTTGGTTGTACATTTTATTGTAAACTACACAAGCCCTTTAGTGTAACACACTTCTGTTTTGTGCACCCTGTACTTTCAGTAACACTAAATATTTCCAAAAACCTTCGTCAAAAATTTAAAAAAAGAAGCAGAGGTATCTGTTTTTGGGGATGTAGATTGATTTGATTTCTGTATCAGTAGTAACATACTGTAGCTCATGTCGATCATCATTAATAAGTCAAAATTAGTGTTGTAGGATAATTTTCATATTGGAGCCACAATGTCTAATTTTCTTGCAAAAAGAGTAGTCATCAAATGACTGTTGATATAGCATTTTATTCTAGTTTTTGTAGTGCTTGGCACTCAGTTTTTCTTAGAGTAAGATAGGTAACTGTAGTGGTAGGTTTTAGTGAAATCTGTTTTCTTGCCATGCCTTATTGTAATCATTGCTTTGATAAGCAAGTTAAGTATTAATGTAGCATCTAGTCTTAGTAAAAATTGTTGTAGAATAGGTTCACTCTTCATAATTGATATATACATTTTTGTATTCATTATTTAGGGAAGCATTCCAAACTTTATTCACAGTCAATTGTTGTATGAAAGGTATGCAGCTGCTTAGGATTTTAATAATGGCGATCCAGGTATGCATTAAGTGCTGATTTTCTTCGGTATCTCAAAATAATTTTATTGTATATTGTTAGATGTATCATAGCATGTAAGAAATTAATCTTTATTTGTGCAAAATCTTGGTCCCTTCATAACTAGTTTCTTAACTATATATGAACAATTAAGTAAAAATAAATTAAAATTAATTTTTAAAAATTAAAGTATGTAATTAGAAATAAAAAATGAACTAATGGCCCAAAGTTAAATAAATAGATATTTACAATTTTTCTCTCTTTTTGATGACTAATTTTTTTTAAAGTCCTGCAGGTAATAGGCTCTGCCATAAATTGTAAATAAGACTTCTACAGAGGAGTATCAAAGAGAAAAGTAACATTGTAATAGTGTGCAGAGGGTTTTTCTCCCTTTTTCATTACATAAGTAAACTTTCAGTATTTATATTTTCAAGTCTCTGGATATCCCTGGGATACTACTATCTGGTACACATTCTTTGTAATGTGTTCCTCGAAATGCACTAGCTATGAATCTATATTTTGTGGTCAGAAATTCAAAATCTCCACATTTTTTATGCATGTGCTCTGATGTCTGTTGCATAGAGTAGTGCAGGTCCTACACACACAATCATATATTTTTTGTCACTCATACATTTTCTCACCAATTTGCTGTTTGTTTTCAACTGATTCAAGGCTGTTGCTCTTTTATAGAAGTTGTTGTTGTTGTTGTTGTTGTTTTTTTGTCATAATCATCCTATTCGACTGGTTGGTTTTTATACTGTGAGATTCCAGGTTGCATCCTGCCTCCTTAGGAATCCATCACTTTTCGTACTATGTATGCTGTTCCTAGTAGCACACACTTCTGCATGAGTCCAGGAGCTATTATGGCATCTAGCTTTTCTAGATTCCTTTTCAGGGATCCTGTTATTTTCCCTAGTGTTCCTATGATTATGGTTACAATGTCCACTGGCATAACCCATATCCTTATTCTATTTTCTGGTCTTAGATATCAGTCCGTTTTTTCTTTCTTTCTCATCTGCTCTGTCCCATGGTATTGCAACTTCAGTGAGTGATGATTTCTTCTTTATTTTGTCAATCAACATCATGTTTGGTCTATTGGCATGTTTCACCCTATTTGTTCTGATACCATATCCTAGAGGATCTTTGCCTGATCGTTTTCTATTACCCCCTCTGGTGTGTATGAGTATACCACTTACTGCAAGCTAGCTGATGTTTCTTGCACAGGTTCCTTCTGTTTCCTTCTGGAGTTCTCCCCTCTGTAGCCATTGCTATGTTTCATCATTGGCCAGTTGTTTAATCTGTCTAGTACTGTATGTGCAATTGTTTGTTGTGCCATTCCTCTGTTCTCTCATTCTCCTGTCTGTATATTTTTGGGTCTTCATCTACTTTTATTAGTCCTTCTTCCCATGCACTCCTTAGCCACTCATCTTCACTGGTTTTCAGATATTTGCCCAGTGCTCTGCTCTCGATGTGGATGCAGTCCTCTGCTTAGCAGTCCTCTCCTTCCTTCCTTGCATGTTATGTATAGTCTGTCTGTATTTGCTCTTTGGTGTAGTGCTTTGTGTATTGTTATGTGTTTCATAGTTTTCTGGTCTATGCTGCGAATTCAGCCTTCGTCAACTTCACTACTGCGCTGTACCTCATTACTGGTATTGCCCATGTGTTTATGGCTTTCGTCATGTTTCCTGTTTCCAGTGTTGAGTTTTGACTTGATCACTTTAAATCTCTGCAGATATTCTTTCCTGTCCTTCATTTCTTGGTGTTTTGTATACTCTTCTATTATTCCCAGGTATTTGCATCCTGTCTCATCTATGTGTTTGATCCTACATGTCTGGTATATCTTATCCCTTCATTCTTGATCACTGCATTTTTATATCTTAACCAAGGTGCATTTTATTTTTTTTTTCTACCACAGTCATCCTATTCGACAGGGTGGTTTTTATAGTTTGGGGTTCCAGGTTGCATCCTGCCTCCTTAGGAGTCCATCACTTTTCTTACAAAAACGGCACACTCTTCTGCCTGAGTCCTGGAATTACTTCAGTATCTAGTTTTTCTAGGTTCCTTTTCAGGGTTCTTGGGATTGTGTTTAGTGTTCCTATGATTATGCCTACAATTTCCATTAGCATATCCCATATCCTTCTTATTTCTATTTTCAGGTTTTGATACTTTTCAATTTTTTCCCTTTCTTTCTCATCTACTCTGGTGTCCCATGTCCCATGAGTGATACTTTCTTCTTGAGTTTGTCAATTAACATCATGTCTGGTCTATTGGCATATATCACTCTATCTGTTCTGATACCATAGTTCCCAAGGATCTTTGCCTGATAGTTTTCTCTTAATTATTATTTATTTTAATTATTCTTATTATATTATATTATATTATTATTATTATTATTATGTATTATTGATTATTATATTTTATATTATTATTAGTTATTATTATTATTATATTATTAATTATTATTATTATTATTATTATTATTATTATTATTATTATTATTATACCAGCTTCACAACCTAGTATTTCAAAGTAAAAATGTTCTCTCTCCTCCAAGGCTTGTTCTTCCACTGCAACATGGTCCTCTTCCCATGTTATTTTGAATGCAAAATCTTAAGTTCCTTTTGTATATTACAAGCTTCCTTGTGCCACAATCTTGATAACTTGATGCTTAGTACAGTTTTGACTTTACCCTTTCACTTTCCCATAGCATCTGTCATTTCTGCAACTGTATTAAATGGCAGAAAACAGTCTTATATACAAAATCGTAATTGTAAAAATGGTAGTATATACCCTATGCACAAAAATTTTTGTGACAACACAGACTGACAACAAGAGTGAAAATATTTAAAATGTGCATCTTGCAAGAATGGTTAAAATTGATAGATTCAAAATAACTGCAGTATGTATTGTGAAGACTACCACCTAATCACAGTTTTAGTGTAAAGAGCAAACCAGATTAGATGGAGGAAAGGGAAATAAAACTGCTAACCTTTCACTTACTATGCCTTTTCCAAGACCAGTTTGTTCTATATCTCCTGAGCTGTGACAGTTCTTAAAATTATATTTTTAAAGCAAAATACTTTACTTTGGTATATTATAAATACCAAAGGCAGAAACAAAGGGTCAAAATGGCAAATTGAAAATTTCAGAAAGTTAAGCCACCGAGTCTTTTATTAATGATCTAGAGTCCACATAAAAAGTGTGGCATTCTAGGATCACAGTAGTATGCTTTTAGCTTGTAGAGAACACTGCAAATAAGAGTATTCCATGTTTTAGAGACTTGAAAAATTTAAAGAAACTAATTGTAAATGAAAAATGAATAAAGAATAACCAGATAGTGAAATCATTGTAGGGAAAAAATAGTTACAGTATTGTGAAAGTAGAATAATTAAAATGGCAAGCATAGATGCTGTGTACTGTACTGTAAAAAGCACGTTCACTACATTACACATGGTTATCTTCCTGATCCCAGGCTTATAAGCTTGAGGTGAGCTCAACACAAATCTACCAGTCTCCGAGACTAAACTGCATTGCCTTTCCCTTTGCCGTACAAATTATTGTTCTTCAATTATCGACTTGTAAATCTTGTCTTCTCTGTTGCCCACTGGTTTGAGTGATAGTTGTGTGCGTGTTTCTTTTTTGTGTACATGTGTCAAAGATAAATCTTGCAAGTCATGTGCAAGCCTCCTTATATCTTGTATAAAAATCCAGTCATTTTGCAGTTAGCGATCATAGAAACCCAAATGTCTGTTTTGGCTTAACCATCTTGTGCAGCAGTTTTTTTCATATATTGTTATGACTGCAGTGTTTTATTAAGTAATGAAAAGTGTATTACTACCAAGTGTTTGCCATATAGCTTTATGAACCATAAAGCTTTGTTCTAAATGTATAATTAGATGAATTGTTGGCAACCGAGCTGATTATATGTAAGGGGATATGTATATGTGAAGTTGAAAGTAATTTGTATTATATTGGATAGCTTATTGAGGGTCACTACATTGTTTAAATGCAAAAGTAGTATGAACTGAAGGATTGAATTTGATTGGAGAAATCATAGTTAGTTTTGAAATTAACCCAACCCAAGTGCTTGTCTTTATTTCCCAAGTTGAAAAGATCTAAATAGGAAGATAAATCTTGGAGAATGAGCCAGAAAGGTAATGGGGTGAATAAACAGTGGTGTTACTGTTCTGGTGATTCTCTTGGTGAAATAAGTTGGGTCTTCAATTGTATTTTTATATGTTATGGTTGACCTGCATATTGTGCCTTACAGTAAAATGTTATTTTTAATTTTGAGATACTGTATACCTTGGTACTTTATCCCAATTTGTACATCTTGGATAGCTTTTGATTCTGATGTTTATCTGTGTGAATGTAAGTCTTGAGAACTCAAGAGTGTAACCCTCCCTTACAGTGTATCTACATTTCCCAGTGTGAATATTTTTTTCCAATTCATGAGTACTATATTTTCATCTTCAGTAGTGTAGGTTTCCAAGTTTCATTGTTACCTGCCATCATGTTTCTTGTTTTGTGTCTAGTCTTCTCTCTTCATGCCATTAATAAAGTAATTCTTATAATTACAATCATTATGTAACAATTACAATCATTCTGACAGCAAATGTCATTCTTCTATCACAGATCATTGATCCTCAACTATCATTTTTGCAAATGTATTTTGAACTCATGACACATCTTTAGGAAGTAGCTTTATATATGGGGCTATCACTCGAACAACCACATATCTGCACAAAACAGAAATCAGAGAAAAATGCAATTGAAGTTGTGCAATGTTTACATTGCTCTTTACAAATGTGTATAAATATTATCTATCTATCCAAACTGTACTTCTAATAACACTAGAACTGCAAAAAACTGAAATCTGAGAAAAGTACAATAATAGTTTGTCAACATTGGAATGACAATATATTGCGCATTTATCATTCTAGTTACTCTCTCTCCCTAGATTATGAACACGAAAAGCATATTTTTTTTTACAGTTTCTAAACACTAGTATTTAGAAGAAGAGTTGCTGAATTCGAAAGTACGTATATATAACTCAAAATCCGAAAATTTGCAGGTAGATGGTTGTTTTAGTGACGGCCTCATATGCAATACTGTATAAAAACATCTCTTGGCTACTGCACCATCATTATCCATACAGCTATCGCTTTCTCATTAATCATTAGGTTAGGAATTTTTAAGAAGCATTTATTTATTCTTTTCATAAGTTATCAACTAATGGATGCCCATTATAAAAAAAACAATGGGCGTTTTAGATTATTTTGTAACTTGAATTTGCTTAATGTAATATGTTATATAGTCTTCAGTGAACTGCAAAGGAATTTAAAATACAGTTTTGATACTTATCAAAAGTTTTATTAATACCAGCACAGTTGTCTGCATTGTTCTGTAATCTATTGCAAGATATGACTGTAATAGTGCTGTTACCACAGGCCTTTATTGTACTAGATGTTCATTTGATGCAAGAAAATCCCATGGTCTCCTCCATCGGCCAGCTGTATGTTAATGCTTTTTACAAAATATGAAAAAAGGCTACCTCCACTGCAGCATGCAATTTGTAAGTAATGTTTTGTACAAAAAAAAAAAAAAAAAAACGACTGCTGAGGTAATTACAAAATCTCACATTCCTGGCCCGAAGGTTGTGAGTATGTAAAGTAAATTAGAATTTTTCAAAAAGGATATACATAATTAAATTAATTGCAAATGTTGAAGTTTTGAAAAATATTTTCTTGTTCAATTTATTTCAAATAAAACATAGCCACTGCTGATTATACTAGAGACATTTGCACACGAAACGTTTGTTTTCATTACTTTATACTCCGAGCATTCAGGAGCAGGGTTAAGTGGATTATTTTGTGTGTGTGTGTGTGTGTGTGTAAGACAAGAATGGCCTATTGGGAGATGTGTCAGAATTACTTGCATATATGTATGTATCTCT
This sequence comes from Macrobrachium nipponense, assembly GCF_015104395.2. Classification (NCBI taxonomy): domain Eukaryota; kingdom Metazoa; phylum Arthropoda; class Malacostraca; order Decapoda; family Palaemonidae; genus Macrobrachium; species Macrobrachium nipponense. Next base: position 56,732,440 of record NC_061091.1, read on the forward strand.
GTTATGATGAACTCCATTTTCCAACACTAGGCTTTGTTTTAATTTATTTACTTTTAGGATTATATTTTACCATTTATAATATTTTTATATGTTATATAATCATTAATAGGGATATTTATATTTGATCTTGTCATATAGGGTGTTTTAACTACCTCTTTATTTCCTTTAATCCCTATATGGGCAGGGATCCAGAATTTTTTTTCTTACTTTCTCATCATATTTTATAACGTATGGAGTAATAATTAGTTGCACAATATTATTTTATGTCAGTAACTAAGTAGCTTTTATAGCGCTTCTAAAGTATCTAAAAATCACAAAATTATTGAATGATGATTCTTCAATTATTTCTGATTTTGTTGGATTCAGTTGCACACAACTCTGCTGTGAATACGGAGGCATTGTCTGGTAGAGACTATATTTGTTCCTACGATAATACAAACCTTCGTTCTTTGATAGGATTTAGCTTGTGAATACAAGCTCTGTTTAACTTTAAGACATGGTTGTTAACTACAGACAGTAGTTGGGTTGGGCTGTCCACTCGTTAGTCTGTACTCAACTTTGCTTACAGCTGCCACTGTGTGAAGACATCTCTGCGCTTCTCTGCCTGCTGCCATTTGCTTCGTAATGTTTTTTGTTTGAAATATTTTTGTATGATTTGTTAAATTTATATATATATATATATACAAACCTTTCAATCACCTTAGCTCTGTTTGGAGAGGAAATTGCAGGGTTTTGGTGCTGTCCTGGGAAGGACAAGCCATGCATCCAGTTTCTCGCCCCTTATTGAGGTTGACTCTCACTCACTGCATGTCATACCATGACAACACGAGTGTAATCGAAACAACCTAACCAACTTTTGTTTCAGGTGTTGTGAAGGCCAAGGGAGTTATGGCCCTCTGTAGGCCTCGTAGCAGAGCCAAGTGTCTGAATTTTGGACACTCATAGGCTACGAGGGACATGCATCTGCTTTGACCATAAATGCGACGACTAGCGGTCACAGTATCCACTAGCTGTGGGACTGCTCCTACTTCCTGAGTAACCCCTCGTACAGCATCAGTGATGTTTTCCTAGGTGTTGCCATATATGTTATCTCTGCGTGATATCCTCCTCTACATACTGTTGTCAAAGGCTGCTCTCGGCAAGAAGGAAGTAGTTTTCATCATAGAGTGCTGTTGGCTCCTCCCCTTCTTCCAAAGCTAGCAAGTAGAGGAAGGAGGTTGCCTTGCCTTCTGTAAAAGTTTCATAGACCTTCCAGTGGCCAACCCTCTTTATGCAGAGCAGAAGGGGTTGATGGGTCTCTTGCTATCAGAACCATCACCAGTCTCACTATCGCTACAGCAAATACAACCGCTCCTGTTTCCAAGCGCACTACCTGTGTGCCAGGCCTCAGGACCACTGTTATCAGCCCTGCACCAGCACAGGCCCCTGTAGCTCATCTATCAGGGTCAGCAAGGGTCTCTGGTTTATGGACCCAATCCCAGCTGCCAGCACAGCCCAGTGAGAGAAGGAGAGCAGGGAATGTACAGGTGCTCCCCTACCCCCCCATCCTTGAGAGCAGCCCAGGGGTCCCAGGACAGTGGCCCAGCCCAGTCACTTAGGCAAGTTAAGAAAAGGTCCCCGTCCCCTTGCTCAGTCTTCTACTCTTGTAGAAGCCTCGGCTTCAAAGAAGACTAGATCATCACATTCAAGTAAGTGGGACCACTCTCCCTGACCCATGCTGACTTCATCACCACAGGTTGACAATTGCCAACAGCCTTGCTAACCTGCCAGGGCTTTGGTTTTCAACAGCCTGGGCAAGTGTGCTTGAGATTCCTCACTTGTCCTTTCCTCCTGCTCCTTGCGAGTTTTTTTCCGGGAGCCGGACAACAGGTTCTGGGCTTAAAACCGGGACTGTGCTTGCCCCCATCCCAGCCTGTGTACATGGAGGCCTACAATCCTGGTGCAATCCTCAGACCGGACAGAACGTACACCTGAATGATTGAGAGATTGCCACAGGGACCTGAGGGTCTTGTCTCTAAACACAAACAACCCAGAGTTGCAGAGGCTTTTTGTGGAGATTATTAGAAAGATTTACCATTTTAATGACCTCGATGACTTTTGGTTTTTCTTGCACTGTGCTTCACCACAGTGTCTTTCTGGGGACCCTGCAGGAACTCTTGAGTTTCAATTGACCCATCATGGTCTAGGCTTGCGGATGAGGTTTTGAGGTTTTTGTCCTGGTGAATTATCTTTGTTCCAGGCTAGAAAATTCTCCCATGTCCAGCTGTTCATGCAAGGCACTTCCTCTGTCTGGCTTGCCAGAGGAAAGGTCATATTCTCTCAGAAAACCTATTGCTGACAAAGCAGGTTGACCCGAATGTGACCTATCTGTGTCCCGGTCTGTCACCAGAACATCTCTAACCAGAGGGAGTCTCCCTCTCACTAGTAGAAGCAATGGCACTGGAATTGACTGTGATGGCAGTATTTGAGTCAGTCTCATAGATTGAATTTTTGAATCCTGCCACTGGCCAAGACCACATCTTCTTCAGGCTCTCATACACTCGAGGAAAATGCTGCCTTCAAGAGACTTACTGTTTTGAGGAAGGGCTATTATCAACCTCCTCCATCAGACAGCAAACCTGTGTTGCTGTGCTGTCTCAGACTTCTAGGTTTGTTGGTCCCAAGTTCTGCTGTGACACTCTGGAACAGACCAGATCTGAGATCCTTCTCAAGGGAGAGGAAGGCTGCAGTGGACAAACTTCAGAATGAAGAATTTGTTCACCAGGCCGTGGCTAAGACCTCCAGATCTTTGTGTGTCCACTGTGGGCCGACCCATGGGTTAGGCTGGCCCTTCCTCTTCAGTCGGAGAAAATACCAGTCTTCCTTGCCCCCTCTTAGAGGTATCCAGCCTGCTTTTACTTTGGGTGTAATGCATGCAGCTGCACCTCTCCTCCCATTTCAGGGAGGGGAAAAGAAGAGGAATGGAGGACGGTGGGGGCGGCATTTCTCCCAGCTTGCTGCTGATAGGGGTGGGTGCCAGTCGAGCAATTGTGCCAACTTAGCAGCAATATGGGATGGAGGCCTGGGTAGCATATACCCATCAGGCAAGGTAAGACTACCCTTTGGGGTCTTTTTTACTCATCTTCAATCCAGTATGGTTCCAATTCTTCTTTCCCGTGTCACAGAAGGATTTCTCCCTGTAGGAGGAGGTGAATGTGATGCTCTGGAAAGGTGTTGTGGAAGTCTTCTACCTCTCTTCCCACTGAATTGGTTCGTTTGTATGGTGCTTTTACGTTGCATGGAACCAGTGGTTATTTAGCAACAGGACCAACGGTTTTATGTGACTTCCGAACCATGTCAAGAGTGAACTTCTATCACCAGAAATACACATCTCTCACACCTCGATGAAATGCCCGCAAATTGAACTCGCGGCCACTGAGGTGGCATGCCAACACCATACCGACCACACCACTGAGGCACTCTGGATTGGTTCAATCACCAGACTTGATCTTGGATGTTAACAGCTCATTTGGTTCTCGACTCCATTAGAGGGTGACTTCATGCTTTCGGTGGATTTGAGGGGTGTGTATTTTCAATACCTACCTATCGGTCCTCCCACAAATACCTCCTTACCCTTGGGGGTACAGTGTTCCAGTTCAGCTGCACAGTTTGACAATGCAGTTGCATGAATGGGCAGTAGCACACACTGTGGAACTCTTGGCCAGGTACATTCCTGGATCTTGGAATGTGGTGGGAGTCAAGCTCAGTTGCCAGAGCCTGGTTATGAGAACAGAGTCCTTACACTATAACAAAGTCAGGTACAGTAATACCTTGGGTTACGCATTTAATCCGTTCCAGAACCTGCTTCGTAACCTAAAAAATTCGTAACCTAAATGGATTTTCCCATAAGAATGTTATAAAAAGCAAATAATGGGTTCCACCCAACCATGAATGACCATACTTTTCCATTTATTTTTATTCACTAAGGTTGAAAATTCGTGTAGGAATTGCATAAAATTATAAAATTGAAGAATGAAATTAAATATAAACACTAGATTTAATATGCATGCACAGTAAAACCTGAACTTTACCTTTGGCGAGTGCGGGAGAAGGGGAAGGGTGAGGAGGAGAGGGTTAGGGCTTTGGGGGGGGGGGAGGGGAAATCTCCCTCCGTGAACACTTCTGGAAGACTTTCTGGTTCTTTCTCTAGAGAGCACCGTTCACCACAATCACTAATTTTACGCTTACGCGACACTGTGTCGTCTTTCACAATTTTGAAAAAATATTTTTCTATGGAGGCTTGCTTTTGCCTGTTCTTTAAAATTTTATAGAAATGACCCAACCCATTATCGATAAACAAATTTGTTGCACTCTTACGAGCCTTTTCGCAAATGATGCTCTCACTTACGGAATCTCCTGCCAGCTGCTTCTCGTTTATCCAAACCATGAGAAAATTTCAACATCGTCGAGAATATAAGGCCGTTGTTTCGTCAATACTGTGACACCTTTTGATGCTTTACTGGCTTTAATTTCTTCCTTTTTCTTCAAAATAGTGCAGATCGTTGATTGTGACCGCTTGAAGAATGCTGCAATGTCTTTCACGCGCTCGCCTTTATCATGCATTTGGATAATTTCCTTCTTCATTACGACTGTAATCATCTTCTTTCTTATGCTTTCCTTCTTGCTGCTTGTCTTCGTCATCTTGGGAGCCATTGTCTTTAGTATTTGGGTAATAGTAATGTATAAGCACTATCACGGAAACACAACACGTGCGCAAATCACTAAGCAAATTTGAGAGCGTATCACGGACAGATGCGTTCAATAAACCGCCAGCAAGATAGTGAAAGAGTTATGGTTTAAAAATGGTCAAGGGATGCGTGGGAGGAAGTCACGTGACCCTCATTAAGTTTTGGCCGAAAAAAATGCGTTCGCAGATCCCACGCTTATCTGATGTCCGATGTAAACAAAGCAGGCGTTAAGTTTTGGCCGAAAAAAATGGGTTCGCAGATCCCACGCTCATCCGATGTCCGATGTAAACAAAGCAGGCAGCCTCCCGTGATGGAAATTCGTGCATTCGTATTCCAAGTAAAATTCGTATTCCAGAATGAGGGCGTCACTTCGTAAGTTAAAAAATTCGTATACTAATCGGTTCGTAACCCAAAGTATTACTGTATGTGCTTTACATCTTAAAAACTACCAGTCAAAAAGGGAGTTGAACATCTCTTGGAATGATAAACTGAAGAATGATAGCTTCCCGGTCTATTTAGGCGTTACATTAGACCGAATACTATCTTTTACGGAGTATGTAAGGAAAGTTAAGAAGGTAGCTACCAGGAGTAACTTCCTTGGCAAACTTGCCAATTCAAATTGGGGAATAAATCCTCAAACCCCAAGTCAAACAACTCTGGCAATCCACTACTCCACTGCCGAATACTGCTCACCAGTCTGGGAAAGGTCATGTCATTCCCATAAAGTTGATGCCAAACTCAATCAAGCATGTTGCATAATTACTGGTGCCTTAAGACTAACACCCCTTCCAGTACTCTGAACATTGGTAGGCATTGCACCACCGAACAGCCCACTCTTTTTCCATTGAACCAGTAAGGGAAGATCTTGGATGGTGATTAACAAACTAACATCTGGAAGGAATTCCCCTGTTCTCTTCTTCACATATACAGGCAGTCCCCGGTTAACTGGACGTGTATCATTTCCATCGTAGTCTTAAGATTCAAGTCCTTATTGCTCCACCCTTACCAGTGACCCTGATGGCTTTTTTGTGGCAGCCAGCAGAATGGTTTGCAGATCAACTATGGCTTTCAATAGACTTCAAGGGAGCTACGCCTGTGGTCCACACTTCAACAACCTCACGTTCTAAAGTCCTGTCTATCAGTCGACTCTCTTCATCTGCATGGATGAAACTATCCAGCATACCCTCCGAGAGTTTTTTTTGCTGAGGTGCACAGAATGTCAGGATATCCTTAGTGCTACCAAATTCTATGAAGGAAATTGGGGCATTTTCTAAAATTGGTATCTTAGAAAGGGGTACATTTAATCGGAGCCTCTTTTCAGTTGATAGCACACTTCATTGCCTTTCTTAAAGACAGGTCCCTTCTGGTCTGTGCAGTGAAAGGCTATATCATTCAGCCTTGTCACAAGTGTTTAAACTGAAAGGATGGGATCTCTCCACTTCAGTGGAATTGTTTATGCTGATGAATTTTGAAGTCTTGCTTCCTACCAAACTTCACCTTCCAGCATGGGAGGACGTGTAGTACTGTGCACTGTGACCCCTAACGAGCCAATGTCATCAGTTCTGGGCAGGTGAAGATTTTTTCTTTTGGCATTGGCCTTGGTAAAAAGTGATACAAATTTCAGTATTTCTCGTCTTAGCTCTAAACGTTCAGAGCTATCATTCTTTTGTGTCCCTGAATATGTAGCCAAAACTTAGAACCCATCCACTTCTAACAATAATAATAATGATTAGTTTTTCCAGACCTCTGAGAAAAACTAATCCTAATTATTATTATTACCAGTAAAATCTGGAAGGAAAGTCATTCAGAGGATGTATAGACCACCTTTGAATGTGTCTTGTCTCCCATATCATTCTGGTGTTATGCCAGCACAGGCTTTCTCACTCATAGTGCAACCTGTAAATATCTCATTTGAGAGCGCATGAAGTTGGTGGTGTGAGTTTGTCACTTGCTTTTTGTAAGAATGTCAGTTGCCTGTACAATGAGGGCTGCAGTCTGGTGTAGACAGATCATCCATGCCTCTGTGTGGGTGTGGGATGTCTAAAGCCCTTGGAAATTCTTTTCCTTAAGATTTATATGATGGCCACTCAACAGGTTGTGTAAATCATCCCAGCTCCTTTTGGACAGGAGTATCTTATCTGAGTAATGTACACTTGTGTTTTTTTTTCAGTGTACTGTAGTAAGCTTCTTTCTTGTTACCAAATTATGAATGTTTTTCATTTTATAATTACAAGAAAAAAGAACATTAGGGAAAAAATCCAGTGCTTCCCAACAGTAATTTTATTTACAGCTAAAAACCAATCTCTTATGCTATGAAAATGGCAAGCTAAAGATAAATTGTAACACTTAAAATACACACATGTATATATATTATTTACATACATTTACAATTACTTTACAAAAATATCACAGGTGCTTACACTTAAATGTTCAAGTTATGGTTTATTTTCTACATTTTGTTTTGAAGTACTTTTCTTAAATTGAATAAAAATATACATATTCTAAGAATAAGAGAAATTTATTTAAGTATAGAAAAATTCATTTTGATAAAATGTTTTAACATTATTGATACTAATTTTACTTTTTACTTAGAAAGCTATGGGTAAAAATTCCTATTATGGCAGTTGTAATAGGGGTTATTATGTAGAGAGTGATCCTGCTAATTTGGCCATTGGAATGTCAAAAGGCACTCAGTGGTGATTATGGCAGGTACTCAATTCAGTCAATAATTAGATGAATAAGCTCTTGTTTTATTAACAATGTTTGTTGCATTGTTGGAGGCACGACGTTGATTGTGCTGATTCATCTCCTTATTGCTGAGAAAAAAAACCTTAGTTTCTTGAGTTCCATTATTGAGGGTGATGTTATTTTCTGGAAAGTTGACTCTTATCTGGGCCTTCTTCAAGAAATCAACGCCAAGAACTAAATCAGCTGGCAAGTCTCGAGCTGTTGAGGAACAAAGCAATGAATAATAATAGGCAACAATACAGGCTGTTTAACATACATTTATATACTATATTTACTTTAGTCTTTAAAATTTGTCTTGATGGTGTATACTATATTTTTCCTGTACCAGAAACAAAGAAGATAATCTCAGCAGACAACTGAAGTAACCACATCAGCAAAAATATATTGTGATTAATGATTATAACAAAGGATAAAACTGAGAAACTCAACATCTAAAAGAAACCTATAGTTTAAAGGAATGGAGAGATCATTTCAAGCACCTTAGTATCACCTGAATTATGAAAGCCTTTAAAATGAACTATAAGAAGAAAAAAATATGAGAAGGACAAAACAGATTTGCAATGTTTTGCCCGGAGAGCAATCAAAGCTATAAAGATATACAATTAAGATGAAATAAAGAAACCAATTGATGATACCATACAAAATGGATGGAGAATAAAAAGAGCTGGTTGGAAGAAAACAAAATATCCATTCCAGAAGTGTAGAAGAGGAAGTTAGAGAAAGTGCTGACCAAAGGATTATAAGGGGTAAGACAGAAAAGTGACCACTGGAGCACAAGCTGGTCAACATGAAAGCAGGACGGAAAACTAAAATTACTGCCAGTGGGTTCACCACAAGAGAACATAGAAACAGCAAAAGTTTCCATTTCCAGAAGAGTTGTGAGAGTACCACTGCCCCATGAGAATGGGCGAGTGCATATACCTATCACTCCCTGAGAAGAGAGCAAGCACCACCATTACCTGAAGAGGAGAGCCACTCTCGTTCCTCTTGCAGTGGTAGTTGAGAGAGAGAGAGGTGGGGATTGTACCACTGTCACCATAAGAGGAAACAAGAAGTAAATGCCACCACTGCCACAAAGAGAAAAAAAAAAGTGTGAGCACCACAACCACTAGACAAGAAGAAAGTGCCAATGTCAGATGCAGAGAGAGAGATGCAACCAAAGTCAGGTGAGGAGTATGTGGCACCATTTCCAGACAGAAAAGGAACTAAAGTCCCACCTTCATGTCATTCGAGAGAGAGGAACACCACCAGACTAGATAAGAAGAGAAAGTACCAGAAGGATCCCAGAGTATAAACCACTGCTATAAAAAAACAATATAGAAAGTTGGACATAACAATAAGATAAAGGGAAGAGTTTGTTGAGAGGCAGAGAGAAAAGACACTCAATAACAAAATGTTATAGGAGGAAGTCTTCACGATGACCAGTAAAGAGGAGGAAGAAGCCAACATGACCAGTAATGAGGAGGAAAGGAGTGAATCTTGCTTAACTCTTGTCAACTTTGACACAGTGATGAGATAAAAAGAGTTGATATGGACCAGAAGAATAGAGAGAAAAGAAGAGAAAAAACATAAGACTTTCGCTCTCCTCTCTTCTTCAGTTGTGTTAACTGCTCTTACTCTTCAAAGGAGGATGTTGTATCGACTCTCCCATTCTTCTTCATGAAGAAGAAAAAGTAAGACCATCATACAAGCTAAGAAGACAGGAGCAAAAAAAAAAAAAAAAAAAAAAAAAAAAAGGAGGGGGCAAAAACATCAGAGGAAAGACCAAGGACAGAGAGCTGATGCAACCTGAAAGTCGTGCACGGACGGAATGCCGAATGCATTTTTGTCGAAGGACAAGAAGCAGAAGCCAGGAAGCCGAACGGACAGAAAGCCGAACAGACATTAAGTCGAACGGACAAAATGCCGAATATTGCTAAGATTACGAAAGATAAATATAGGCAAAAATAATGATAGGATGATAACATTTTCTGAGAGATAAAGATAACTTTTCACCAATTCGATAATTACTATTTAACTGCTTGTTTAATTAACAATTACCTAGTTTACTAATACTGCTTTGTAGTTACATATTTTTTTTCTTTATTCAAATTTGTCTATAAGAACAAAAACAATAATAGTTTATTTTTTTCAGACTTTAGAAAATCGATAAGAGGGCTTTTTCTTTGTTTGTTTTGAAAATTTCAGAACACATATAAAAGACAAAAGGAGCAAAATAAAAGTAAAATGCTTGATAATTATTTTATTTCGACAATGTTTTTAAAAGTAAAATATTTAAAAATTGTGAGCTAGAGATCGTAGAAACGCTAATCCTTCGTCCTTATCATAAGAACAAAATATGGATTTTATTCTATCGTTAATGGCATCGTATTTCTTGTTAGGTCGTGATATATCAATCCCTGCAGAAGCCTGCTCAATTAGAATTTCATTACATGCTTGTTCATTTCTGATAACCTTTAGTAATTTGGTGAGTGTTGGATGGGTTTCATTAATTCTCTTTTTAAAAGCCTGATGCCAGCCTTCAAGGAATTGTTTGTTTCTCTTTTAGGTATAGAACCAGCAATGCTGAGCGGCAGTTCTTCCAAGACATTATTTATTACACGGTTTGTTACCTCTTCTGTTTGTTCTGCTGTAGTCTTCATTTTATCCAAAGCTTTTAAAATGGTATTATGAGCACCGTCGGGAGGATGTGAATGATCTGAAGCTTGTCCATGTTCGGTATCACTGATCGTTCTAATTCTACCATTGCACACTTTTCATCGCTTACATCTCCAGTAAGTAGTTTCTTTAACAGTTTTATCGACAACGTATGAATATCTATTATGAAGCAATTTTCGGCCACCATGTCCAGTCTTAGTGAATTCCATGGTTGAACTCGCAAAAAATAAATTCTATAGTCAAATTTTAATATAGAAAAAAAATATATAACTACAAAGCAGTATTAGTAAACTAGGTAATTGTTAATTAAACAAGCAGTTAAATAGTAATTATCAAATTAGTGAAAAGTCAAACTTCACTGAAGAAAAAAGTCCTAACTATTGTTATTTTTGCTTATATTTATCTTTCGTAATCTTAGCAATATTTGGCATTTTGTCCATTCGACTTAATGTCTGACGGCATTATGTCTGTTCGTCATTATGTCTGTTCGGCATTCTGTCCGTTCGGCTTCCTGGCTTCTGCTTCTTGTCCTTCGACAAAAATGCATTCGGCATCCCGTCCGTGTACCCTGAAAGTAATGAGGAGAGGTAGAGGATAAGGGGAGCAAAACCAAAGCAAGCAAAGAGAAAAGGAGGAAGGAGAGGGCAATAGAATAAAAAAATCATGACCCTTACTGGTCATGAAGGATCTCTTGGAGGGATAATTCACTGCATTCCAGTAGATCTTTCAAGCTACTTTCCTTTGTCATTGCCTCGGCATAAGACACTTGTGCAACCTCCAAGGTTTCCTTACAGCCTAAACAAGTTAACCTAGACCTGGCTTGTTTATGCGCAGGCATTACATTAGACCAAATCAAAGAAAAGGGCCATCCTTTATTGACTAAGAGGTGCTTTGGACTCTACACTTCATCAGTTTTCCAGACCCCCATCATGGCTTGATTTATGAGCAACAACAGTGGCTCAGATCTCTTCCTTTTCAATGGGCAACAATGAAGAGAGTACCACATTCTTTAGGTTATTGCACTCTGGTGGAAGATTTCTTACATGGCTCACTTAACAGCCAATGTGTGGGCCAATTTGCTACTAAAATGAAAATACGCTCTTCTAAAATTTTGAAATTCATCACTACAGATTCCATTCTAGCCTTACGTTATGGGGTTATCTTACCTCTGCATCACTCTTCTTTAAGGATCTTCTTTAAGGATCAGCTTGAATGCAATTGACAGGCATAGAACAGAGAACGATAATAGTCTCGTACATCCAGGTGTCGCAAACTTGTTTGGCATTTCTTGTGCTGTCACTTCCAAACAAAGACCTTGATCTAGTTCTTACAAGTCACCTAAGAGACCTCAAGTGTGTCGGTACATATCGGAGGTCGTCAACCTTCACCACTTCAAAATAACAAGACCACTCAGAGAGATCTCTTTCAGCCAGACTCTTCCAGGCCTGAAAGAGGAGGAAGAGGCAGAGCTAGAGGAGGTAGGAAATAGAGTGGGCGTCCTTACCCACTCACTGCCCTCAGTGGGGGTTGCTTGGCGAGCCATCGGGCAGCTTCACAGCAGAGGCCTGGGTAGTAGGTGTTTGGGCAGCTTTGCAGCAGTAACCTGCATAGTAGGTGTTCTACAGGTGGGATATCTAAGGCACTGCAAGTTGTCTCCCTCCTCCGAGCCTCCCCTTCACCAATCAATGTATGCTCCAGGATCACCAAAGCTTCTAGCTCTCCAAGAGGAAATGAAGAAAATGAGATGATGAAGGGCCTGTGGAGATCATTCAAGACCCTTCTTCAGGTTTCTATAGTTGCATCTTTCTGGTTCCCATGGCAATTGGAGACCAATAATAGACCTGTTAACTCCCAATCTTTTCATCAGGAAGAGATGATTCAAAATGCAAACTCCACACAGCCCTTGCATCCGTCAGGAAGGATGACTTCATGCTGACGATAAACCTGAAGGATGCTTACTTCCAGATTCCAATTCACCAATTTATCCAGGAAGTTTCTTAGCTTCAGCCTTTGAGAGTACCAATTGAATGTTCTTAGCTTCAGCCTATCAACACCCAACAGGTGTTCACAGAGAGTGTTGACCCTAGTCTCAACTTGGGCATATTCTCATGGAATTCACATCTTGAGATACCTCAACGACTAGATAGTCCTATAAGTTCTTGGGTAAAGCTGATCTAAGACAAAGATCATCTACTCCAATTCTGTTACAGCTTAGGCATCATGATCAATCTGGACAAGTAGAATTTTTTACCCAGTCAGAGGATAATTTTACTTGGGGATGATCATAGACACAATAGTGGCAAAGGCTTTTCTTTCAGATCGGTGAATAGCCAAGTTCAGAAGCATAGCCCAGTCCTTCCTGTCGAAACCGGAGTATCCAGTGCGTCAGTGGCAGATCGTCCTAGGTTACTTGTCATCCCTAAAAAAGCTGGTTTGTCATGGTTGTCTTCACCTTTGCTCTCTTCAGTGGAGACTGAAGGCATTTTGGTCCCCTTCTAGGGATTCCCCCATGCTTCTGGTTCCTCAATTTAAAAAGGTAAGGCAAGACTTAGCATGGTGGCTAGACAACAAGAACTGACCACTGGAGTGTCCCATTCACTCACCTCACCCCCCTCCAGAAAAACATCTATTCTTGGTTGCCTCGTATGAAGATTGGGGAGCGCACTTGGGAGATCTACTAACATCGAGACTGGATGTCCAAGAGAAAGGGCTTCATTTTAACATCCTGGTGCTGAAGGCAGTCTTCCTAGCACTACAGGAATTCCAAGAAAGGGTGACAGGGTATACTCCATGATCCTCATGTCCAACATCACTACAGTGGTAGTTTATTCAACAAATGGGCTAGTGTCCAGTCATCTTAACTAGCTGAGTGTACAGTTACATCAGTGGGTGATCTCCCATTCATTGACCTCTAAGCCAGATACATCCCAGGAAAGAGGAACATTTTGGGAGACAAGCAGAGCTGTCAGGGTCAGGTACTGGGGACAGAAAGGTCACTTCACCAGGAGGTAGCAGAAAGGCTATTCCATCTGTTGGGAAGGCCCATGGTAGACCTTTTTGCATCAAGGTTCAACAGAAAACTAGATTTTTTGTTCAGTCATTCCAGACCCAGGGCCGTGGCAGAAGATGCCTTCAACACCCCTGGGACAACCAGGAAGCATACGCCTTTCCCCCTTTGCCTAATCCATCAAGTCAACAACAGATTGATGATCTCCCCGAACCTCAAGCTGACAATAATGGCTTCATTTTGCCACATGCAGATTAGTTTTCCGATCATCTAACCTTGTTGACCGAAGCTTCAAGAGAGATTCCTCCATGGCACTACCTTCTTTGCCAACTGCACATACACAGAGGCTTCACCAAATCGGTAAGTTGTTTATCTCTTCACAGCTGGAGACTATCAAACGTGATTGGTGTTTTCAACAGAGTTTCTCTCCAGTCAGAACTTCTATTTAACAAGTTACTAGTGGACTTCCTCATCTTTCTCTGTTGGGAGAAACTACTCTCAATTCCAGCCATCAAGGAGTTACAGAGCTGCTCTAGGACTAGTTCTTCATTTAAAAGATGTGGATCTCTCTTCATTATCATTATGGGAAGTTTTTATGCTTCCCAAGAGTTTTAAGCAGTCCTGAAACCTCCAAATTGGGGACCATGGTGCTCAGCATCTTACTCGCCCTCCATATGAACCCTCGCAAGGGTCAACAGACAGGAATTTAACCCTTAAGATTTTCTTACTCGCCTTGGCTTCTTCAAAGAGGGTCGGCAAACTACATGGACTCTCATTTTAATGTTATACATACAAGGGGTTGGAGTTTCATAGCCTTCAAATTTGTCCCAGAATTCGTAGCAAAGACTTAAAATCCCTCTTTTCATGATGACAGATTTGAGTCTTCCATGATCCCCTCTCTCTGGGATGTTGTTAGTGATGACCCAGACGAATTGTTGTTATGCTCCATCAGGGCACTGCATAACTATCTAATAAAAAGGACAGCCTCTCAGACCTGCTACACAAACATTTTTTTTTGTTAGCACAGGCCAGAACATGAAGGAAGTGGTCCAAGAATACAATCTCCTTTTGGTTATTTGAAGTGATTACACAAGCTCACTCCTCTATTTCATATTCAGATGCCGATATAGTGCATGCAAGAGCACATGATGTTAAGAGTCCTAAAGCCCTACTATTGCTTTAAAGAAAAACTTGTCAGTTCACAGGATTTTGAAGGCTGGTACATGGCTTCACCAAACAACTTTCACATCCTTTTATGTGCAGGACTTTGCCGACACCAAGGACACTTTTCCTTGGGTCTGGTGGTGGGAGCTCAAGTTGTGGTGGACAGTTAGTACCTTACCTATGATGTAAATATATGAAGGTGAGATACATAATTCTATCATATGCTAGAACCAGTTTGATACAGGTGAGCAAGCTTCCTTTCTATAAAGTTTTATTGTTTGTAAAGATTTTGTATTCTGTAGGAACAAAGTAAACATGTCCCATTCCTCTCTCTTACAAGGGGAGAGGGGAAATGGCAACAAACCCACTGGTGGCTAATGTAAAGTTTTGTGGTCTTCAACAGTTCTTTACCATCGTCATCAAGGCACAATACACAGAGATGTGTACTTCATAGTCTAGCCCAGATGTCTGGCTGTTCAGTAACCTATGGTCAACAGATCAGAGGCTTAAACTCCATCGTATATCCTACCAATGGTCAGGAAGTGAGTACAGGTGGTCCCAACCTCCAGTCTGTTCTAATAATTTCTTGTCCTCCCTCCAAGAGTAAGTCATCCTTACATTAAGACCAAGGTTGGTTACATATATGAAAAAATGACAAATTTAAAGTTTGTTATTTGTTCATATCCCAAATTAAATTCATTTTTATTTTTCATAATTAAAAAACCTTCAGTCTTAACATACATGGCCCACCTCAAGCCACCCCTCATTTTTTATTGGATGAGAAGGAAACTGAATTGATAATGTGTATTTTGGGTAGAGCAGGTCACATAACTTCCTCCTCCTCTATTTGGTCTAGAGAAACTAAGCCCTATTAATAATAATAATCTATTTGGCTGATGCCAGAGAACTTATCCTTTCAATAAGACCGAAGGTTTGTTAGATATGAAAATACAAATTTATTTGAAATTTGTCATTTTTCCACTGTCTTAAGCAATGAATGGTGGAAAGGGCCCCAGTTTCTGGCTTTACAGCCTAATTTCCATACATCAACATCATCCACCCTTGGTTAGAAAATTGAGGCACAATGTCTTTGGCAACTTGAATGAATGTGTTCAAAACCCTAGCATGCTGGGAAATGACAACTTTCCAAAACAATTGCAATGGTCAAAGTGTAAAGATAATTAAGTAAAATGACAGAAATTTATTGCAGTTGGTTAGACCATGATTATCTCGTCATTATAAGGTGTAGAAAGAATACTTGACAAACTTGAATTTTCTACCAACCAAACTGTTACACTACATCAGAATAGTGCTTGTACTCCAGATGGTAGGAGGACCATCACCACCATCCATAATGTACAAGAATGAAATGTTAGTAATTACTAAATATAATGACCAAGGACACTGACATACCATACACAAGGAAAACCCTAGGCCTATCAAAACTGCACAAGGTGGACAGCACAACAATGGAACCCAGAAAAAGGGGATTGAAGTTGCCTCAAGTAAGCTAAGCAAAAATAGTGTAAAGAACAAATAATATCCAATTTCAAGTATGCAAAGTACTGAGGATGATCAATGCAAACTAAATTCAAACAAGATAGCAAATAAAGTGTTGCCAAGTCAATCTATCAATACAATGCATTTGAAGTTCATGTCTATTACTTGGCTATAGCAAACTTAATTCAAATGACCCTTAGTCCTGAAAACACCCATAAAAATTAATGGACCCTATTAGAGATGTCTCATCCTTGTTGATTATTTTTTAATAAGGCCATGCAATGGCTATTTCACAAGGATGGAAAACAGTCCTGCATAGCACTCCAAACAGTCTCAAAATGTCTTTAAACTTGGTAAAACAGTTTATTTGTTATCTTGAAACAGCAAAACTGAAATATTCTGCAAAAAGACTTTCAAATAATTTTTTTTGTGTGCAGTATTAATCTCTCAATCTGCATCATCATTGTCTCGATAGAGAAATCCATATTGAAAAACAGCGTTGGCTATCTGACCACAATTCCAGTTGATTAACCATACATGCAGCACAAATAGTCTGGACCTCTCTCTGAGGCAAAATCAAAGGAATGAGAATGACAGCAACAGAAAATACCCAAACAAGCAGAGACAAGCTACATATATGTTTAAGGAGCTGATGAGAAGGGAAACAGTTCCTCAGCCCAAATCCAGGGGAAAAGCAAAAAGAAAGCTGCCACTGCTCAACCTACACTAAAACTTAAGGCTACCTACGAGATCATCATCTTCCAAAAAAATAAATAAATAAATAAAAACTTCAAATTTGTTTCAGTTTTTGGTGTCATCGAGTTTCTGTGCAGTGGATAATAAATAGTGGATGAAACCCAGATGCACGATCCATGGTTAACGTTAACCTTAAATAAAATAAAAACTACTGAGGCTAGAGGGCTGCAATTTGGTGTTTGATGATTGGAGGGTGGATGATCAACACATCAATTTACAGGCCTCTAAACCTCAGTAGTTTTAAGATCTGAGGGCAGACAGAAAAAGTGCAGACAGACAGACAAAGCCATCTCATTAGTTTTTTTTTTAAAGAAAAGTAAATAATTATGTTGCAGTGACAAGCCTATAAAATGGAAAGATGATTACAAAAGAAAAAAGTATGGTGAAAATATGCTATTATTGCATATGCAATTAAGAATCCAAATCTTGAAATAACTAACATAGAGGCCTTTAATGTCAAAACTACTATTGATGACAAAGCTTGGGGCCCAACAGCTCAGGGAATAAAAGTCCTCCAGTACAGTACTGACAGTTCAAAATCGTGGCATCTCAAAACAACTTTAGTGAGGACAGCATGATGAGTAACAAACTCAAGCATGATTGATTGATTTATGGCAGTTTGAGCTAATGCTAATGATCTCGCACTGGAACTATTTGCTCCATAAGAAAAAGACAATGCTGTTACAGCAAGCAATGAATGAAGAAATGTTAAGTGTAAAAAGGGCTAATACATTGTAATGAAAGAAAACATAGTTTAATAATAAAGAAAATAGAAATAGAAAAACATTTCTTGCAAGAAGATACTTAAGGAAATGTTTGCAATATAAGCAACAGAGTGAATGAGGATCTCAATTTGCAGTCTACATTGCAGGACTACACTACTATTCCTGACTTTGCAGGACTACACTACTATTCCTGACTTTATGTAAAAAAAAAAATCCTTACATTTGACTGGCTGAAATATTTCTAGGTCTTACCTATGTACAACTGAGTGACGTGTTTTGAGCCATTAAACGATAATTCTACATATCGAAGTTTTCCTTCCACTAACCAGGATGAACCAGAACCTGAAAATAAAATCAAATATTTATAAATATATATTAATAAATACATATAGTACAAATCTATATAAATAACAAAAACTGTTCCTTCCCTATACATTTATGGGTATGGATGTTTCATTTATGAAAAAACTGATTTGATGTCGTAATGAACATTTTGATTATTCTGGATGACAAATTTCTATGTACACGAGTTTTGTTTAATACCTTTTAATAACCAGCCCGAGAAGAGCCTTTGTTAGGCTTAGAGGTCTGGATAAACTAATCCTTTATAATAAAATAGTAATACCTTTTAATATTTTGAGCGATGTGTATATAATATTGTACGAAATACTCTATGAAATAATTACCTAACCTGCCAATTAAGAGTTGAATCGTACCTTTCATCAGTGTCTAAGGGTATTGGAAGGCTGTAATGAGATACCCGACAACTACTAAATATGAAAACGTCTGAGTTGCCTTAACATTCACCCATGCAATTTCTTTCAAACTAACTAGTATACATATTTTCATCACTGACCATTCTTGTTTACTGTTTCATTAAACATATCTAATTGTACATTCGTTAAATACTTGAATTCTTTTACTATGCAATGTGGAAAAACTATGAGTATAGTATGAAACTCAAAACCTTTCAAGTTTAACATAAATTCTGAGACAAAACAGCTTGGAAAACTAATTCTATAGTCATCTAAATCTGCAATTACTAGTCCACTAAAAATTTCCCATTAAGAAAGAATAAGTTTATGAAGTCTACCTGAAGTACACAATCCAAGGCAAATTAAGAACAGCATGCAAGGCAACCATAGAAAAATTAAATATAATGGTGTCAGTCCTAAGTTTAAAATAAAAATGAAACTTAAACACACGCAATAATACGATGTAAGTTTTTTTACAAAATTTTTTACTAATGAATTTTACTAATGAACAACATCCAATGAATGAATTTTACATTTAGACAATTTAACAAGAGTATTATGAAAATACTTTTTCAGTATGAAAGCTTAGTGCAACATGGCTTTAAATACAAAAAAAAAAAAAAAAAAAGCAAACATACTACCTGACAGTGGGGAAGGTGGCATAGAATTATCTGGAATGACATCTTGTCGTACTCCAAGCTCCTGTACTAGATTCGATGACATCAGAGAGATGTGAGAAGCAGTGTGAATTAAGGCTGCAACTTCTGTTCCTTGAACCTATTGAAGACACATTACAAAATCAATACATATAGGTAAACCGCTCACTTCCGAGGTATAATATGTATAATGTAAAATTGAGAACACTGTATATTTTCAACTCACACATGTAAGGAGTTACCACTCTATGGAGGTGCCATACAGAATATTAAAATAAAAATAACACATATATTTTCTTTAAATTATTATATGGCCTACTTTGTAGTCCTTAGCCTTTTGTAAACAGAAATATTATCCCGCATTAAGGCAGAAAAATATCAAAACCACCAGTTAAAAATTTGTCAGTAAATGAGCAGTCCCGACAATATGAATGATTGTGGTAACTTTATTACAAAAAAATGAATGAAAGTACAGTACTTAAAAACTTTTTGACAATTAGAAAAAATGAAAGGCCATTTCTTACAAATAATTCTGTATCTTCAACAAATATATGTAAGCTTTGCAAGTTTTACATCGCACTTGGATAGATCCACGATAAAAAAAAATTGTGGCCACGCTCAGGAGGAGCACCAGAAATCACTGGCAGTGGGATGATGGACAGAGTTAAGATACCGACTCCTTTGTCACCTGAATTTTAACACTACATCCCTGGCAGATGATCTTTGTTAAACCTCATAGATAAGAGCAGGGATCATTGGCCTAACTTAACAGCATGCTACAAGGAACTAGCAATCCCTCAGCATATTTATCTAATTAATTCTATGGAAGCTACAACTTGAATTGACAGGCAAAACACAAGAATGGCCTCAGTCCTTGGCTATCCTTGGTGTATTTAGTCAGTGGATTCTATGGATTCTCCCACTTGAATGAGCAAGCACAATTCAGAAATGGCCCCAGTCCTCATCATATGGGTGGTTGCTAAGAACCTCCCACTTTATACATACTAAGGATATATTGATAATATGAAACTTTATGATAGGAACCCTGAAGAAAATTGGAAAGTTAGGGCAGATAGTGAATGAATAAAAACAATATATGCATATATGGGCAAGACAATTTTGCTTTTAGTGAATCACAAGGCAAATGAATGGGGAAAAAATGGAATTGGTATAGGAATACACTTAATCTTGGCATCAAATGCAGAAAGGCACTCGGTGACTGGAAAGCAGTGAACAGTAGATTACTGCTGGAAAAATTTAAATGTAATTGGTGCGAAGGAGTATTATACCAAGCTGCCAAATGCTGTAGATGAAGTACCAGCATGAGATACAAGATTGAATACTCGGGATATGAATGACAAAGCTGGAAGGAACAATGAGGGATGCAATGATTAAGTGAATGTCAAATAGATTTGCAGTTAAAAAAATCCATATCTGAGGAGGAAGCTAAAATGAATGTCTGGTTTACGTTCACGAATGTATATCAGTCTGCTGGAACATTAGTAGTGCTGGAATGTGGGGTAACAAGAAAAATGTTGAATATACATAATAGGATGAGACCTGGGATACCATAAAGAATAGGCACATGTAAGTTTGTCTGCTACAATAAAACGCTGTCCAAAAAAGGCAAGATGGAAATCATTCTCAGTTTCTTGAAAAAGAAATAAACTTTCATTCTTTCCTTTCCACTCTCATTCTAGAAAATTCTCTATTTAGTGGTAGTAGAAGGCTACTGGATACAAGGGAGTTAAATGCATGTGTGAAGGCATGAAAAATAACATTCTATGAAGAAAGGATTACATTAAAAATATTTTTAAACCATAATATAGATTACAGTACATTTTCCTTTGAGTTGGAATTTAGTGAAAGACTGAAAAAGACAGTTGAAACAATGGGCAGGCTTAACAAGATTTGAAAATCAATCAAAAGATAATTTAAATCTTACGTCCATGTGCAATTTCTATGACAATGAAACTATAAAGCTCTAAGTAGAACATTAGAAGTTAGATGGCAGGGCAGTTAAAAATAATACCATACGGAAGATTGCGGGGCACTAAGAAATTATATCGTAAAGAAATTACTTAATTTCCATATTTAGATGATACAATGATGGGAGATAAAAATGGTTTGGATATATCCTTTAAACCCTGGAAGCATATTGCATGATAATACCTACTGGAATCCAGAAGAGTTGGAAAACCTAGATCTACTTGGACGAGAGCTTCGAGAAAGGAGGTTGGTCATAAATTGAATTGAGTTGGATAAAGCAAAGAAAAAATATGAATGGCTTTATTTCACAGAGGTCCCTTTACTATTTTCATGGTGACAGAAGCAATGATGAAGAATAATATTTTCAGTATTTTAGCACATGCTGTCAAGTCATTCCTGTACATTAACTCCAAACTTCAAATTCATAAAATTCATGAATTTTTATTCTATCGCTTGAATAAAAATCTAATTATAGAGCGAAGGTACAAAATTATTTGAACACTTATTCCACCTGGCATGTTGGTTTAGACTGAAAAAACAGCGCTGTATACTAATCAAGATTTCCAAGATAAAAAGAAAAATACAGCCAAACCAGTTCTATACAGTCGGCGTCAACATTTTGAATATTTCAGTCATCTCTTTAAGCTTAATCATTTTACGAAATTTCTCCTTATCCTTTTAATAATTTTATGTTGCCTATTTTCTTAATCTTGCAGATATGGGGTATGAATTTACAAAATTATAATTTATCACATATTACATAACTTTTACCGTAAGATTATGGAATCAATGCGACTAGAATTTCACCCAAAACTCAATTTTATGCAATTGATTAGCACGGTACTACATATAAAACTTTATAAACGTGAACTATATATTTATTACTCTTTGGTAATCATCATCTTGTTGATGTTTTAAAATAGCTGTAAACGTAAGTGCTGCTAACAACCTACGCTCAAGACAGCCAGAATACAGCGAAGTCCGATTTGTTAAAACCTCACACAAAAATGGAATAAAATAAAATACAGTACAATGGTAATCTCACCATAAAACGCTACGAGGAGCATTCATGTTGACCATATTTCACAAAATGAGTTCTTGTATATTAACATTATACAATTCAAAATAAAATTCTTACAATTATATTTTTTGCAAGAAACAGTCGACAGATAATGAACTTTTATGTTGAACTATCACAAAATCTTAAACAAGAAGCTAAAGTCTTTTTGTCATACAAAAAAATATTACGTTCCGTTATCTGAAATAACAACATCGGCTCCACTTGCTATTAAAGACAGATTATATGTAAGTCAACAGACAGCATTCACCAGACCAAAAGCTGAAAGACAACTTAAAACTGCACCCTAATTGTCTTTAGTTCAAATTGACATCTAAAATTCAACTTATTATTATATACGAAAAAGTTTCAATTAATCATTACGGGAACCTGTGTATTTGTACTAAAAATCCTATTCCAGAATTTTGTGAATTTTCACCTTGGAGAGAGAGATGGAGAACTGTCGTCGTCAATTGAAAATGATTTTGGTCGTTTCAGTAGAAAGAGAAATTTTACTTTTGCACGAAAAACAAACATGCTGTACTTTCATTTCACACATCGGTGTCAGAGACACTTATTCATTTTACGTGTAAACCTAATGAGAATTAATTTTGCTCTCTCAAAAATCCTAAATCCCAGAGAGAGAGAGAGAGAGAGAGAGTGATGCAAAAAGCATATTAAATACTTGCTTGATCAAAAATCATGCAAAAGCTACCATGAACTGCAGCAGACAAATTTTAAAGACATTCCCACAGCCACTCATGATACGAGCCACTACTACCACGGAACATTTTCTAAGTCCGTGCACAAAGTTGAATTAGCGGCTACTAACAGGATATGCACTGGTGTTCGGCCTTACTTCGACAGCAACAAGAGGGGGTAGAGAGTTTCGGCTATATGCTACCTCCTCCAGGAACATCGGCACGGACACCTTCGCTTCCCGACGGCGCTCCCCCGCCACCTCCGCCAGGAAGCCTTTGGGTTCGTATCTCTGCAAATGAACGGACAAATAAAGAACTTCTCCACAAATATCTGTAAAATGGCAATATAGCTCTTGGAGTCGTATCTGCCAAAAATGAATAAACAAATATATGTATAATGAGAGGAAATTATTAAAAGTAACACAAAAAGACAAACCTCATTTAAAAATATATAGGATCCAGTATTCAGATTTTATTGACAAAAGGTTTTGTTTAAAGTATTGAAATGGCTAGAAATATTTCGCTAATGTTCATGTCACCAATATATATAATCTTACGAAGTGGAGAAAAGACATAAAAAATTTCTAATAATTTTAATACCCGAGTTCCATTTTTTTTTAAACAAAATACCAGCCATGACATTCAAGAGTAGGATAAGATATACATCTATTCCCACAAGTCAAGGTAAATCTGCAATCTTTTACATAATGTATCTTCTGATTTAGAGTCTGAATTAGGACAGTTCAGTAAAAATGTCAGTTTCACCAAGAGTTTCAAGTATCCAGGCTACTTATCTGCATCTGTACGGTATTAGTTAAGCTATGAGGCAAAAATAATCAAATGCATATTTAAATAAAACACGTAAAATTTTTTAACATTTAAAAAAAAAAAACTCAAGCCAAATTAAATGCTAAAATAACGAGGTTAGAGTACTAATGAAAGATGTCTATGCAATATGCATAATTTATGAATTAAAAGGTACATGCAGTAGTAAATGAGATCAATCTTAATTAGCTACATTTCAATAGGCAGGGAGGACACACTAGCGAACAGATTAACCTTGTCAAGTTCTGCATCAAAATAAGTAGTCATTACAAATGTATGTATACCTCTGAGACCTTGCACTCT
This sequence comes from Macrobrachium nipponense, assembly GCF_015104395.2. Classification (NCBI taxonomy): domain Eukaryota; kingdom Metazoa; phylum Arthropoda; class Malacostraca; order Decapoda; family Palaemonidae; genus Macrobrachium; species Macrobrachium nipponense. The sequence continues at coordinate 56,756,011 of NC_061091.1, forward strand.
CAGGGCGGTGAACTCAAATGAGGATATGTTATCTTTGCATTAAGAAGACCATTTCCTTTACATGGGCTTACAGTGAGAAAGTACCAGTACGTTACTTTCAGGTTAGCAAAAATAGCTAAATGCTTATTTTGATCTATAACATTTTTATCTTAAACCGCATGGTAATCCTCCTACTTAGACCTACTGTTTCACGCGGAAACTAAACCACAACCTGACAGAAATTGTACCAAATCTATATCGTCAATGAACTATTCAATTGTTAGAGGACTTGTAGTGTGTTCGTGTGTATATTTTCTTACCCGTTTCTTTCTTCTAGATGATTCGTTCTGCGATATGATTCCATGTTTTAATACTTTATTCTTATTCTTAACTGGCAGTTCTGGATTAGCAATAGCTATCATTACATTATAATCAGAACTCTTTCTATTGGAATAGTTCAGTTACTATTGCTGCCTAAGAATGTAATCATGACTTTTCGTTAATTCACCACAGAGAGGTAGTGGTTTAGCAGAGGAGTTAGATCAAACTGGCCTTGTGTCAACACGGGGTTCTTGTTCTTTCTAAAGGAGATACAGTAATGAAATCCCCTTCATTCTTAAAATGTCACGAATGACTTCAAATCCTAAGATATTACGTACTATGCGGGCCCGTACCTAGAGTTTATGGGTGGGGGGGCGGGTTTCCCTAAAACTGGACATTTTCTTCTATAAATGTCATTTGCATATATAGTAGTTATATACATTGTTATATACAAGACGAAATACTTGAAAATGTTATTTTAGTTCTATCAAGAAGAAAAATTGGGTATGCGGTCAATGCCCTTCTACCCAATCAGCTGTTTTTCAAAGTACTGACTTTGGTTAAGAGAATTTTACTTATAATGTTGAAAGTTTGCACTGAAATTCAAGAATATTTCTTCAGTTTTATTGATTGATTCATTTATTAGGTTAACAATAACATGCATATTACTTTGTTTGTTGTTAAATTACATACTTTAACTTAACAAAAAAACAATATTTATTTATTACTTTGTAAGTACAGTTGAACGAAAAAGATAGTCACAGAAAATATGGACTTTTTCTCAGCAAAAGCGCAAGATTACCACCGGCAGGAGAACACTCCACCCAGCCATCAAACCCGGATATCTTTGCTTAGTAACAAATAGACCAAAGGCGCCGTAGAGTCTTGGACCACATCCAAGAAACCAGGTCAATAGTGTTGGTCTGTCATGAAGAGCCGTATACATACTAAACATGATACTATTAGTGCGCATATGCATAGTTAGTTATTTTTATTGACAAGATATACAAAATATAAGTACAAACTTGTCCCAAAAAAGATACAATACAAAAAAATACAGAGTAGATAGCTATCTCTTCTTTTTTCTGTAAGTACAAGGCCCATAATGACAAAAATAATACAAACATCAAGTACACATTACATCAGCACATAATATCATATACACGAAAAAGTAAAGAAAAAAACATATCCACCTATAAACCTTGGCTTATTATTGTTAAGTCTCAAACACAACGCTTGCAAAAGAGAAAAAAAAAAAAAAAAAACCTACTTGAGAAAAAAAACAAAACAGAAGACAAAGACGCATATTATTTATAACTAAGAAGAACTTCATAAACATATGCACACAAATCAGTAATATAATTATTTTCATTTAATAAAGTATTCAAAGAATCGTAACTTAAGTTTGGATATTTATGTCTACACGGCATTGACAGAGGACAACTGATGAGAGAGTGTGACTCGTCCTGAATAGAGCTATTATCACAGGCACACACCCTTAACTCTGGAGGAGTTCGGCTCCACCTACCCGTTTCTATACAAAGGTTATGGGACATTAACCGTAAGCGACTGAAAGCTACGCGAATGTAATCAGCGACATATAATTTATCAGTATATAATCTATGAACTTCCAAGTTGGGATTCAGTTTGCTTCTGTAAGTAACATATTTAGTTGCTGAAGTTGGTCTATTTCTAATTGATGATACGATGTCGTCTAGTGGGTCAATTTGGTCATTAAAGGTTAGGGAATTTTGAATAAATCTGTACCCAGGGGAATCTGCATCCCTACACATTCCATATACAATATGAAAAGGCTCATCCATATCAGGGTCAGACAACTTTGACATAAGAAAACGTTTCCGTTTTTTGGCCACAATGAATTTCGCTGGGGGTATCCCAGACTCAACCAAACACAAATCTGTACAGGTATTTACCCTCACATCTAGCAAACTTTTGACTAAGTGATTGTAATTACTTACTGGTTTTTGTAATACATTTGTTAACCATGTTTCTGACCCATAAAACAAGGATGAAGTCGCCGCTGCTTCAAAAACTTTCTTCTTAAAATAGAATGGCATCTTGGTATTCGTGTTACATAATACGTATGCGAATCTAGTGATGTACAAGAGGTTCGTATAACATCAAATTATATACAATTAAGTTTCGACAACTGACACAAGGTATATGAATATTACATTGAGGAAAGCTACCCGGTCAAAATTTAAAATGCCATATTAATTATTTTCAGGACGAAACACTGAAGGAAAAAAAAAATGGCTACAGACGTCAAAAACCTGAGTGAGTGAGAGGGACTGATTCAAACCACGTTTTACAAAAATATAAAATAGGAAATGGTCATCTAAGGGGGGAAAGGGGGTTCGAACCGAAGCAAATAATATTTTAATACTCGTTGGCCACATGGCGTCTAAGGGGACTGGCGTTTGCGGGGAGGATATTAAATACAAACACAGAGGGAGGAGGGTGGGGGGGGGGGGGGGGGGGGGGGCGTCAAGGACCAACGGGTTCCAGTAAAAAAAAAAAAACATTGACGGGACGGGTTCCGAAGAAAATTATTGAAGATGGACTCGAGGCAACTGTAACATTTAAGTCTTCGATGTGTCAAAACTAGCTCTTTACATGTAACAAAACAGCCAAACAATTTCCTAAGATATATATATATATATAATATATATATATATCTATATATATATATATATATAGATATATATATATAACGCGCTCAAGAATAAATTTTTTCCTAAAGATTAATGCTCTAAATCTTAAGATACTTTTTTGTCCATGATATGAAAAGAAATTTCAACATTTTAGGGACCAGTCATGAAATGATGTCTGTATGATATGGTTTGCATGTACAATTTCTTGGGGGAAAACTCATGCATTAGCAAATTATCAGCTTTGCCTGAATCCCAATTCAGGCATGAAAAATTCCTGTCCTTTTAAAGATTGCAATTACATTTCCAACTGCTTCGACTATTCCATGCAGGAAGCCCACTATCTATAGCATTGGCCCATCAAATTTGATACACGCAGAGGACTTGTTCAATTCCTGCAACATCGCCACCAGTCCTCTGCAATTTAGTCTGTCGAAAGTAATATCTTTTTGGCTTCAGGGAATACTTCTGAACTATGTCGACCTTTTTTCACAATCGAGAAAGATCTCTTTCAAGCATCAACGAACTTACAAAAGATTACGAAAGTTATGAGAAATTCTTCATTCAATACATTATGGGTGCATAGAAAAAAAGGATTCCTTAAAATGCAGACGATCTGGGTAATCCTAAAGGGTTTAAGATGATGATGTTGCAGAGAGAGAGAGAGAGAGAGAGAGAGAGAGAGAGAGAGAGAGAGAGAGAGAATAGTTATATCTTACTCTTTTTCCATGAGTGTGTATTAATATTCAATCCATATATATATATATATATAGATATATACTATATATATATATATATATATATATATATATATAATTATAATCACTTTAGTACGTGATACAGTTATCACACATATCCACATGTGAAAAATAAGAGGCGGGGTGTAGGTCCTGACCGGTTTCGACTTTAATTCCTACACCCCGCCTCTTATTTTTCCCCGTGGATAAATTTTATATATATACGTATACATAAATATATATATACATATATATATATATACTACATACATATATATATATATATATATATATATATATATATATATATATACACACACATATGTATGCGTGTGTGTGTGTTATAAACACTGTATCTGTGTACTAGAATTTTTCCAAATTTTAATGGGCTTCTTCCATATATATATATATATATATATATATATATATATATATATATATATATATATATATATATATATATATATATATATATATATATATATATATATGTGTGTGTGTGTGTGTGTGTGTGTGTGTGTGTGTGTGTGAAGTAATAACTAAAAACTGTATGTATTCAGATTTTAGTATCTCAAAAACCAGGACAAAACTTCTCCGCTGCCTCCCAAGCAAAACCAAAAATCCAAGCAACCCTCTTCGCATCATTTCCGTTATCAATACAATATCTATTTCAGTCGAAAACTGAGAAAAGCAACTAAAACATGCTTTTTTCATTTGCATATAACAGAAACATACAAACATGGTCATCTTCCGTGGTGGAGTTTGTTTATAAGCTGGGTAAACATGGTAACTTGGGAAGTGCATGACCTTGTAAAAGAACTATATGGGTTGGCAGAATTTATTTTCGCTATAAACACACAACGTTGCCACATAATACGAGACCAAAGTATGATAAAATGGACAAGACTTTTGATTCTACAGGAGTACTCTTCGTCTCAATACAAGAATTGTCTTGTAGGAGACACCAACTAAATACATCAGCTTGTCGGAGTTACTCTCACGTACTTGTGCAAACAAGCAAGCAAGCAAACAAGTACACACACACACACACACACACCTCTCTCTTTCCAATAAACTCAAACTCCCCTAGAAAACATCAAAACATGGAAGAATCACATAACAGGATCTGCAAAACCCGACCAGACTATACACACAACCAGTGCTTACGCATCGGGGTCAGATTGTTTATTAAGCATGGACATTGTAAGCTGCTACTTGACGTATAGAAAGGTGGGTGGGCCGAACACCCCCACCCCACGGAGGGGAAGGAGGGGGGCGGGGGAGGTAGTATAACGTGCTGCAGCTACTTAAACAGTGCAAAATCTGACACCAAAAACTTTTAATTATTCTGTTGTTGCTTAATAAAACCGAAAAAAATTACAAGATGAAGTAGTTGTTGCTTAGTATTACGGACAACAAAGTTCATAATATAATATTGCAATGAAAAGTCTAAATATATAATTTCATCTTTCCATTATAAAAATATATTGCTATATAAAGCTGCTAACTTACATAAAGTAACACATTAAATTATTCACGTAGTTACGCATGAACGTTGCTGACTTGTCAAAGTTTAAAATGATTGTTTGTTGCACCAAAGTCTAAAATGATTGTTTGTTGCCCCAAAGTCTAAAATGAATGATTGTTGCACCAAAGTCTAAAATGATTGTTTGTTACACCAAAGTCTAAAATGATTGTTTGTTCACCAAAGTGTAAAATGATTGTTTGTTAGCATCAGGCAGCGTTAATTACGCAACATTCAGTTTCGTTGTTCTTTTGTGATTCTTACGAAGAAGTTAATCCCAAACATTTGACATGAACATGGCACACACCAAGAGACCAGTTCCTGGTACATCTATCAATCGACATGAACAAGGTGTAAGAAAAGCACAAGTTGTTATTATATCTAATATTAACATATTATATTACTTGTGTGCTAAGTGTAAGGAACTTAGTATCCATAACATTTAAACATGATCAAGTGTACGGCAGGCAAAGTTCTGAGCACTTTCTAACATTCGACATGAGCTGAAGTTTAACATTCCCAACATTCGACATGAGCTGAAGTTTTTTGAAGTATTCCCAACATTAGACATGAACTGAAGTTTCTTAGCATTCCCAGCATTTGACAACATGACTGAAGTTTCTTAGCATTCCCAACATTCAACATAAACTGAAGTTTTTAAATATTCCCAAAATTCGACATGAGTTGAAGTTCCTTACCATTCCAAACATTTGACATGAGTTGAAGTTCCTTAGCATTCCCAACAATTCAACATAAACTGAAGTTTTTAAATATTCCCAGAATTCGACATGAGTTGAAGTTCCTTAGCATTCCAAACATTCGACATGAGTTGAAGTTCCTAAGCATTCCAAACATTCGACATGAGCAAGACACAAAGCGAACTTTATGCTTACATTTTCTACACCATATGTCAGCGCAGTTTCTCAAGTGGAAGTTAACAACAGGGTTTGCAAGCGACGGTCCACGTTTGGAAGAACACTCATTCTCGCACCACCAAGGAATAAAACACTTATAATCGATACAGGGTTAATAGTCGGTTACACATTCATGCAGCTAAAACCATTTGTCACGAACATTTTGTAAACTTACTAATGGTTTCAAAACAGCCGGATTCTCTTATTACAGCAAAGCACAGGGAGGACATGATTTGGCAGAATTTCACGAAGACCCTTTGTTGCACCTCGTTTAAGTCAATCACGATTTTCTGTGTATGTATGTATGTGTGTTTGTATATGTATATGTATGTATGTATGTATATATATATATATATATATATATATATATATATATATCACTCTATATATATATCTCTATATCTATATCTATATATATATATATATCTATCTATCTATCTATCTATCTACCTACCTATATATATATATAGTACATCATTCAGTGAGATCACGATGATGGCAAATACGAAACTATTAAACATACAAATGTTCTAAAATACTATATAATATATGTATATATATATAAATATATAGATATATATTATATGTATATATATATAATAATGTATATATATATATATATATATATATATATATATTCACTTATCTTATCGGAAACGAAAATTCCATATACGGTCGTTGGGGCTTGATGGCAATAATTTGAGATGAGAAATCTCCAATTTGGCCACACAAGATCATACAAACTCTTATTCGACCCAACTTAATAAATCATCAATGGGCTCATTCTTAAATTTTCGCCCTCACAATAAATTAAAATTTAACCCCATTCAAACTGCCTACGTGGTCTCGCCCTTAGACTAAATAATGAGTACCAACTCCCTTTTGTAGCCTTAAACTTCGTCCAAGCAAATATTTTGAAGTGAGATCAATTGGTGTTACTTTGGATTGTATCTTGGCGTCACCTAATCCGAGGCGCTAGTACTAAACGGGGATCAAAGTACATACATATACGTATACAGACCCATTTCTATAGTGTGGTCGACAAATTATAATAATAAATGATATCTAGGAGCTTCCGCCATGTTTAGTCTACTAGCACCTCGGAGTAAGTGAAGCCTACATAACAAGCCAAAATAGCACCAATCATTTAACACTATAGAACATTTTCAATGGCAAATTCGTGCGTCTTAGAACAGATGTTAATCTCATTACAAAAACCTAATGAAAAAAAAAACTATTTACACGCGACCCTTAAGAATGATCTTCTCAACTGTCCTTTACCCATATAACTTGCAAGCAAAGCAACAACTCACACGATCTCGACAACTGCGCAAATCCTATCTGCAAGATCACCTCTCCTCGACTTTCCATGACCTTCAAAACCAACTGCATACGGTCTCCTAGTCGTTATCAAAATACCCTATCTAACACCCCATTCCCTTCCTCCCCAGATGCACAACTCTCTCTCTCTCTCTCTCTCTCTCTCTGCTCTTCCACTGCCAATACCAAGAACTTCGACCCATCAAGTCTCCTGGCAGAATCAGGTTGTCCAAACCGATAGAAGTATACAAAAAGCAACCAACTTCTTTTTTATGCTTACAGGTACAGTAGATGGCTATGGCACCATTACGACTCATATACACAGCACGTCACAGTCAAGATGATTGCAGATATAAACGCGTATCTCTGGATTTCGTGTTTACATTGATAGCCCTATAACATGCCACCTACATACAGGGGAAAAGGCTGAATAATATGAACGGTTCTTGGTGTGTTTTCTCTCTCTCTCTCTCTCTCTCTCTCTCTCTCTCTCTCTCTCTCTCTCTCTCTCTACGGACTTTCTGTTCATCGGTAGCACGCAAATGAATGAATGATTTATGAAAATTAAACTAAAGAAAGACTCAAGCACTGGACACTTTCAGCCATTCAGCGCTTGAGGCAAAGGAAATGGGGGTTGGAGCGGCTGGACAGCAAGATGGGACCAAGGAAGCGGGAATAGATGAAAAAGCAAATAAACAAATATAAATCTATTTATAATATATATATATATATATATGATATATATATATATCTATATATATAATATATATATATATATATATATAGATATATATATATAAAATATATATATATATATATATATATTCATATATATAAATAATTAATATAGACGTCAAATCTACGTTCAAACAACTAATACTAATGCATCTCAAAGAAAAGTAAAGGCATTCCTGGGAGCATTTTACAACACTAAGACACATTAGTCACAGAACAGCTATTGATTATCAGTGTTGTCACAGCTACACCTCAACCGGAAGGCACAAACAACGTTTTCCGTTATACAAGACTCACCCACCGTGGAAGATATCGCCACATGATGGTTGATAGGTTCAGATCAAGTTGGTTTTATGTTAGCAATAGTCTTCGCCCTAATGTCTAAAGCGTTCATTCAAGGGCTTCAGATTTCTGTAGACTTATAGGCTCAATATAACCACCAACCAAAAGCAGCATTACCTACAGAGGATCTCATCATTCAACTGACTGGTGGGGAGGATTGTCTCTGAGTCAACAGAGAACGGCAATTACTGACGGATTTGGGGCAGCCCCTATCTATGAAAAGTTCATCTACTGACAGGTTAAGAGGAATGACAGGCCCAGTCTATCAATTAATTGCTGACAGGATGGAGCTAATCAGTCCGTCTGTTAATTAACAGATACGGCACAATTACCCTGAATAGGAGGCTATTATTATGCTATTTATTCTGGCCCAAGCCCGGTAAGAGGAAGATTAGGGGGAGGGGGCGGTAATGACGACGATGTGATGGCACAATTTAGTTCCACTGCCCTATGAAGTACAAGCACTATTGAAACCTGAAAACATCTTTCAGAAAGGGTTAATCATTGCAGGACACCAAACATGAAAATTCCCGCACTTTTCGTGAGAGAAGAATCGAGAAGACTTTTGTATACCAGATATTTAAGACAACATTGCTTGTATATAACAAAGCTTTCAATAATCATCTATAACGATTTGTAGATTAGCTTTTTCTGTATAAAAATTACATATTCCAAATTCGAATATACGTCTTGTATCATACATTATCAACAGTTTTAGAACATTAGAAAATATATGGTACTAAAAATACAATATAAATTGGAAAACGCAAATCAGCTGAGAGCATACCTCCGTTTAATTCAACTTCGCTTTAGGAAAGTTTAGCTCACATTAAGACGGCTTTATTTGGTAGCAAACTCGATTGTGCTGGAACTCATGGGTCAGTTTGTCCCAACAGCCACTAGGAAAAATGTTCCAATTAAGACCAATGGATTTTGTGGAAATGGGGTTTAAGCATTCATTATTTAACTACGTATCTCCAAGTGACACATTTTAGGGAGTTCCAAAAATTACCTAAGAGGGACAACATCAAGATCTTCCTTAACCAAAATTCTTGACATGAATGGGGCAATCCACTGAATCCTTTCAGCAAGATTTACCAAAATCCTTTAATACACGAATGTATTCACCGTGCGGACTCGCATGGTGCGTATATATTCACGCTCTACTGGAAGCTTGCTCGTAAACAGAGCATTTCAACACATTAATGAAAACCTGCGAAAAGAGAGCCAGGCTTATTTGTTCATAGCATTCAAGGTCAAACAAAGCAGATACACGCACACATATACACTTATGAATGTATTTGAATTCGTATTATATACATATGCAAATACATTCATACATAGTATATACATAATATATATATTCATAAAAACATATATATACATATCTATATCTATTTATATATAATATAGATATATTAGATAGATAGATAGATAAATAGATAGACTTAATAACATGGTCATTAACAGCTTCATTAACCATTTAGCAGTGTCGGTGGGAAAAGTGCGTGTGTATACATAATAACCACAATGCTGTGGGGACCATCGTGAATTTAGTATATACAAATATATATGTAGCAGTTAAGACCCCCATCTTTTAATTCTCTGCGTCATCTGTTACCCAGGAAAAATGCGTACTGATGACATCAAATATTCTTTCACGTGTTAAAAAGAAATAAAAAAAGGCAGTAGACTATATCATTGCCTACAAATGACATTCACAGGTCACATTCGCCCGATCTGTGGAAAAAAAAGTCTCTTCATACAATATTTACTAAACATCTGTATTCCTAATAATTTTGAGAACAATTTCCATTGAAATGTGATTAAAACAAAGTCTGCCAGTACTGCCAAAACAATACATTTTCATTACAATCCAACTTCTCTGTAAGAGTCCAGTTCATGAAATATTGAAGATACCATTATAGTTCTTGCATAGGCAAACAAAGAAGTTAACTGAAAACCCTTTTATCACGGCAGAAAGAGTTACAATGTCAGTGTGACAGACACAATTAACGGCCAGATACAGACTGACTAGACTGCCTCTCCTCATGTTGTCTGATTGAGACATCTGCTGGTCAGACACGCGTGTGATTTCCCTTTATGCTCATTCATGAAGACTAGTCACATTTATAACAATTTTAAACGAAATCACTTCAACCTTGCAAGAGGAATTGTACCGATAAGGTGAGACACAAGATGGACAATCTCCCTTACTACTAGTCCATGGCTTGGGTTGGGGGGAGGGGAGAATGTTTCCCCTATGCATGAAATGTACCTAAAGTTAATATTTATTTTTCCGGTAGACACCATGAATTATAATAAAAAAAAAATCAGGATAGACTTTTGGAAATCTGGCAGCAAGTGAAAAATTTAGGCTCAATCTCACTATATCGCATGAAAATTTTGACCCGTAAATTCAGCGTAGCTGATCGTAAAATACCCATATCTTCCTTAAAATGTAACGTAGAAGGTTCATATACCACTCAAAATATTCCTTCAAATGGGCTCTTTCCATGAATATATAAACCTTTACCTTTCAGATGAATATTAGGTCATACATCACCAAAATGTTGCCAGAAATATACAGATACATCATGATGGTCACTTTTGTGGGATGGCCAAGTAAGATCCCTTAACTGCGTAGGTACAGGTGCAGTGAATGCCGGGTGTTGCAGATAAAGTACTCCGGATAGACAGGGAAGACTCACACGGATACGCTCCCTCTTTGTACCTTGAGTGCATAATGGTCTACCTTTGTACCATGTTTGACGGATATCCCTCCATCCATACGGGAGGGGTTGCACTGACTATCTTGATTTCTCTTATCTCATTCTGAAATCTGAACTCGTGTAACGGAGAAATATATACAAGCTTTACAAATTTCTCTGCCGACATCGATTACGGACTTGTTGCTAAGAAGAAATTAATTCTATTTCCTATTTGGATATTACTTTAATTGAAAATTACATGAAAACATTATGAAAGGGGGAAACTTCACCGTGCATGGTTTAGCGGTTGCACTTACTTATTATAATATAGTATAGTATAGTATAGTATAGTATAGTATAGTATAGTATAGTATAGTACACCAATCGTAGATTGGAAGCTTTTGCTGTTTTAAACATAAGTAAAGAATACGACGCAAACAGATACCAATAAGTTCACTAAATATTGTACGATATAAAATGAGCACTCAATACGCATTTCTCTTAAACACTGGGTTGGCGTACAGTTGGCTAAACGAATCTTGGTGAACATTACGGCAAGCTGAGGAGGCGTCAATAAATATTCCAGTTTTCTGTCACCGTGTATTTTGTCATACGTTTACTTTTGGCGACTATGTTTCAGAGGCAGCGTTGCAAACATTCAGATATTACCTGATTCATTGTGGAGTTACCAGATGGCTCTAAATAGGTTTTATAATTTTTCCCGTAATATTGAACATGGCAGGCGTTAAAATTATGCAGACGCGAGCCCATACGAGTATGCATAACCACAGAATGTGTGAGTATATATGTACATGTATGTATATGTATCACAGGTGATTGGATGATATGTATATATTAAATATATATTGCATATAATATATAGTACATATATGTATACAAATATATAATTATTATATATGTACATGAATATACATATGTGTATATATATATGTATTTATGTGTATGTGTATATATATGTGTGTGTATGTATATATATAATATATATATATATATATATATATATATATATATATATATAATTAGATATAGTGTGCATGTCAAATTACACACTTTTAACCATTTTTGACTTGTTTTAATTAAGTTTAACCATGACATTAAAATGTTATCAGTCCTGAATTATAACTCTCAATCTCTCTCTCTCTCTCGCTGTCTCTCTCTCTCTCTCTCTCTCACACATATCATCAGTTTTGTTACAAGCCTACATATATGCAATGATCTGAAAAAAAGGGCGAATCTGAACTCAATGACAGTTGGTCACGGGGCTCATTTATATAACTAAACAGGACATACTAAAACAAAACCAATAAACACAGAATTGTCACGAGGAGGAGGAGGAGGAGGAGGAGGAGGAGGAGGAGGAGGAGGAGGAGGAGGAGCAGGAGCAGGAGGAGGGACAGAAAGAGGGTTGTGAGGTATGAGGGGGTTCAGGAGGAGGTTGTGGTTACGGTTTGTTTGTTTTAAAAGAGACAAAGTACAGCACAACCCCTAAAAGGAAGACTCCCTTCGTCTTATCCAGAGTCTTAATATAATTGGTGACCTGACTACTGTTGCTCTTAATCTAATTTCCTGAAAGATTTATATTTAGTATTTTGAGGTTTTGTTAATTATGTTGCGGCCTACTTCATAAATAGAAAACAACCCCTCCGTCTGTCCCACAGCCCTCTTCAACTTTACAACTCAACCCTTCCTCGAAAAGCACTAAGCCTAAAAATAAATATTTTCGGGCTTACTTAGCAACTGACAAAAAGTCATTTTCTCTTATTTCACGGCAAAGTCCATGCATCAAAATATTACACCTCCTAAGCATCTACAAAAGAAAAAACTAAATAAAATAAAAAATACTTTCTCATATTTTTTATTTTCCTACAGTTCATAACCACCACAAAAAGGCTACCTCCCACTCGTCCTCCGCAAAGCAGTATTAACCTCTGACCTTTTCAGATCCCTGGAGGTTTGGGCAAAGAATCAGGTGCGAATGTAAACAGCGCCATGTCGGCCCGACCGCCCCGTTTACCTTTTGTGGCGTCACCCCAACTGCCCTGCAGCCCAACTCGCGTCTATGTTTACGTCGACGCTGATGTAGGGGTTGTTTATCCCCTCCTCCTCCCCTCCCCAGGGCTCCCCACCCTTCACAGATATCCATCCCTCTTCGAAAGCAAGATGTGTTTACATATATTTAGTCTCTTTTCTCCCCCCTCTTGATGGGATACGAATGACGGTCGCTGAGACGACGGAGGGAAAGATGGTGGTCTGTAATTTATAGTGACACTGCCTTGTTAACAGTAGCATTCGCGCGTTTATTTATTTTTCGGACATTCATAATAAATTAAATACTGTTAACATTCATTGGTACTCTTCGTGTCACTATAACCTATATGCATTTTAAACATCGATTTATATATCATAATTCAAGAAAATTTTAGTGAATACTGCCAGCTGTTTATAATCTCGTGAAACCTTTCCATCATATTTCATGAATTAATTACTTGAAACATAATAAGGGCGAAGAGAAATAAGTGCCCTGTCAACATTATTTTAGGGTTATTTTCCGCGTACTATGCTTGAACTGTGATTATTTAATATCCCGTTTGTAAAACTCGTATATTTCAGATAAACAAAATATGAACAATTCCTACAAATACTGACTGTCTCATACAACGATTCAAAAGTGATATACTTTTTCAACGCGAATGAATTCTGATTTGATAATTCATTCAATTTCTGATCGGTAAATCAGTAATGATAATCCTATGGCGTTGTCTCATTAACTGCAGCACTGGCAAATTAGCTTCAAAATGCAAACTAATCATACTTAATAATTTTACCCAAGGAAACAGAAAGCTTCTTTTAACATGATTATTAAATATTGTAGAAAAAAACGAGCGTAGGGCAGGAATAAAAAATAAATGTTTTCTTAAATGAATTATCTCTTAATTTACGTTCAGATGACGATAAACATATTGAAAATAGTGTTTAATGAAAATGAAGGGAACGGAAAATATATCTTAAAATCACAAAATGACATGCAAGCCTAACTTACGAAAAATGTTAAGACAGTTTTCAGTTTTTATTATGAAGTATTTAAATTCGTCCAAAAAACTAGCGATAAACACGGAATAATTTAATTGTTTTAGATACGCACAATAACAGTATTATTTTTATTACAATTATATTAGAAAAACGGAAATAAAAAATCATACTTTTAACTGACAACGGCATAATAACGTTTTCTATTAAAAATTAAAATTGTCAATGGCAAGTTACTGTTTCCACAAAAAGTAAATGTTCAAAGGTAAATTTGACGAGTGAATTTTGTATATGATCTTATAATCTTGTCATAAATCATCTGTCCATATTTATGTACTAGTGAACTGGAATACAGAAGTATCCGAAATATATGGTTGTAACGTGTATGTATTTTTATGGGCCTTTTTATCATATGGTAGCCAGTGTACAATTTACTAAGTAACAAAATTACTAAATTATACGAAAACAATGCAATGAAAACCATGATAACTACATATTAGAACATTATTTTACATCTAGAATTACATTAAGCGCACGAGTGACATTAAAAGCTACCCGAGCTGTTTACTACATAAAGATAAAACACACGATGGGTATCACAAGAACAGGAAGGGTCAACATATTCCACATTCCGTATTTAATGCTAGTTTAAAACACATGCTATATGTAAAACAAATTCTATATATAGAGCTAAGCTAAAAGGACAGGCCATGGGATAGGTGCCCACAGCTCTTTAATAGCCTTGACAGCAGCTAACTTCCCTAACCCCCCCCCCCTCAAAAAAAATAATAAATAAAAAAATAAAGAGGTAAGAGGAAAGAATGCCAAGGCTTCATGTCATCAGGAAGCCATGCCTAATGATAACGAATTACTCTGACAAAGGAGGGCAAGAGGTAGTCCGATGGGCGTCATGCAATAGTTATGAAAGGGAGAATATTCATTTCCCTGTACAAAACTTCGGCTAAAGCTGTTCCTGTAAAACACAGAATATTTGAAGGCCCTTTGTATTTGAGTTACTTGTAAAACTTGACGTGCACACAGTGCTACAGCTAATGATCTGTTTCAATACCATCACAGTACAAAGTTTGGCTTTCTTAAAACCAATGGACCCGAGAATGACATAAAGCTTTGCAAAGAATTACATTTGATTCGACAGAAGAAGCAAATAATGACCAAATTATAAAAAAAAAAAATCATGATTACACTATAGTATTATGAAGAGAAATTATGCACATTTGTCTTCGTATAAGAGCTCCGGAAACAGATTAAGTACTACGCAATAGTGCAAGGTAATGTGTCACAATTTTTTGAAGATATATCATGAACACGAAACACATTGGCAAGAATCCACCACTTACTCTTTAAGTAAAATCTAGATCGAGCCAGATTCTACCGATCAAAGACAATTCCGAACAGAAGTCAAAAGTTGAATTACGCATGTTCGATATTCTGCCGACTCGATAATTCGTTGAAGTCCCATTATTGATACACCAACTTACCATACTTTTAAATATCCCACTTTTAAATACCAGAGTCACGCAAATAGAGGGAGTGCTTCGCATCAATTCCAAAGCATTCCGCTTATGCCATCCTAACAACTGAATCTTTGCCTATCGCTTTTGCAGATTCCACTATTACAATCAATGCAGCCTAAGCGATGAACATAGTTATTATTAGTGGCCGGTATGTGAATATGTTTTTACCACCATTATCATTATCATTATTTCCGCTGTCATGTATGTGTTATCACGTTATTGCTATTACTATTATTCAACCTCAGACGTGTGTTCCTTCAGGAGGGGGTATCACTACTTTTCTTTTGTCTATTTCATACATAAATATAAATGTGATTAATACATATATGTTAAACTCGAACTTCAATTGCTTCAATGTTAAAACCCATTACTTATGACATAGATTGTTCCACTATGTGACTCAACCCTTGCGGGGGTCCTGTATATGCATCTTTTACTGATGCTGCGCCTCTCACCGGATGGGGGGGAGGGGGTTTCCAATAAACCAGCCTCTCACGTGGCACAATCACAATCAGACGAACCAGAAAGGAATGGATGCGATAACTTTAAATGTATGCGTATTGTGCGTAAGTGCGGTTACTTATTACAAGAGTTGGCCTTTTTTTAGATTCAACGTGGAGGTTGTACAGCTGACTGATTTTACATGTGAGGCATACATGAGATACGTACTCAAATAAAGTAATAAAGTAACAGAATAACTACGTAAAATAAATACAAATATAAATGAACTTAAGTACACAAAATAAATATAAACGAACAAAATATAAATAAAAAAATAAAAATTAAGCAAAAGAAGTGAAACAAATTAATTTATATTAAATTAAATAAATAATACAAGTAAGTCCAAAAACTGAAAATGAATTAAAATAAACGAGATGAAAAATATCAATGAAAAACAAAATGAATAAACCTAATTATGTGATAAAAATTACAAGTAAAAGAACGAGTTCATTAAAAATACAGTAAAATTAATCAGTATTTTGTGTCAAGGATGTAAATGGTTAAGTGAATAACTAAAATGTATATAAATAAAAAAATACAATAACAACAATAGATAAAAACAACAGTTGTAAAATACGTAACAAAATTAGATTATATTAACGCACAATTAAAAGAATGAAATTATGAATTGGAAAAAAACTGGTAAAAGTAAAATTTTGCAAATGAACAAAGAAAGTAAATAAATTTTTTATATTATAAAGATACAAATGAGTCTACCGACAGAAAATCAGAGGGGAAGTAGTTTACTGGTTTTCAGGTATGTTTATTTTGTCGTCCGATATGCTCAAACATTTGTAGTCACTCGTAGATGCAATATACGTCCATCTACCTGTATTAGCTATGACAAACATGTTGCAGTATTGCCATCATGGATGCCACAATGCTTTGCTTCATATACTGCAGAGAAGGTAGCCAATGGGTATCTTTCTAAAAAGGTTAAGGGATAATCTCTTTAAGGGTTCCCTTGAAAATACACGTAACGGAACATGACTGAATGATTTTTAAATACTTTCATCAAATTGACAATTATAGCTTTCTGTGAAAGGATTTGTTGAGAATACTTTCCTTTGATTCGCCGGAAAAAACAGCAGTGGCGACTACCATGGGGAAATGAATGACAAATTGTTCCTCCGATGGTTGACATCACTACTTTTACAATCGCTTCCTGAGCCATTGGTCCTATAGCAGATTCACATCAACCGTGCATTTGATGTCTAGGCCAGTCCCTTACGACGCTCCTGATTGGCTGTTGATAAGCCACTCACAGAACTGGAAACTCTCAGTCTCTCTCGAGAATTCACATGGGTAGGGTCTATGTTCTACCTCTCCTGAGGGATACTTTTTTCAAAATTATCCCTCAGGAGAGGTGGAAGATACATCCTGCCTATGTGAACTCTCGAAAGAGACAGTTTCCAGCCCTGTGATTGGCTTTATCAACAGCCAATCACGAGCGTCGTAAGGGATTGGCCTAGACATCAAATGCACGGTTGATGTGAATCTACTATCGTAGAGGACAATGCGCCATACCATACCTTACTTACAGAATTATAGTCATGGCCAAACATCTGCAATATACCGTATAATCATAACTGGCCCATTACCACCCCATTCTCATGGTAATTAAAACATAGATATATAATAACATACAAATGCTTATATGAAAGATACTGCATAGGAAATGGTTATTGTCAGTTATTCAAAATGTAAAAACCCATATCGAAGTGCACTCTACCATTCATAAGTTTGAGAGTGAGAGACTAACTCTTTAGCTACGCCAAGGACAGGTGTTCGGATATATACAACGAATTGAAAACGTCAAGAGTAAATTGGCTTAATCAATAAATTCTGGTACTTCACTATATTGCCCAAAAATTACCGGAAGATCTAAAACAGTGGTTACCAAACTTTTACAGCGCGTGACCCCTTTCAGTAGTACCAAACCTACCATGACCCTCACCTTTCGAAGCCTTCTGAAAATGAACTAATTTCCAATGACGCAGATACATTTTAAACATTAAATTAAAGATTACTCACAGCAGAGAGAGCAATAACCACGAATAAAAATGCTTATTAATGTTTATTAACAAGGACTGATTTAATCATTTATTTTAACTAACAAAATTCCCTAAATATAAAAAATTTCCTCAAAATCTTGGATCCTCCATGACCCCCAGAAAAAGGCTCATGATACCTCTGGGGGTCATGACCCGCAGTTTGGGAACCCCCTGGTCTAAAATATGCTGTGCCAAAACTTCAAGAAGATACAGCTGATAAACAAAAAGATATTCAAGAAATCCTATGCGACAACGGGCTTGCAAAGATTAGTAGAAGTATGTAAACTGCAAAATATTGTTATAACGTTCAAATATATACGGTCATGTTTAAAATAAGTACTATAATAACATGATCGTACAAGATAAAAGAATACCTACCATAAATTACTAAAACATAAGCATACGTAATCTTACAGTACACAATAAAAGAATACATACAATACATCACTAAAAAAATAAAAAGTACGTAATCTTACGTACCATGAACTTAATCCTATACATAAACTAGTTAACATGTGGTTGTCAACCGCCATAACATAAGCGTAATATTACTGCGTAAAAGGGTACACTTCCGTACTCCTTGGAGTGTTACTGAAGTGTTCAAAAGTAAGCATATCTTGGTTTAACCAGACCACCGAGCTGATTACCAGCTCTCCTAGGGCTGGCCAGAAGGATTAGTTTTTCTATTTACTTGGCTAGGAACCAGCTGGTTGCTTAGCAACGGGACCTACAACTTCTTGTGGGATCCGAACCGAACCACGTCGAGAAATGAATTTCTGCCACCAGAAATAAATTCCTATGATTCCTTGTTGGCAGGGCGGAGAACCGAACCTGGACTCTAAGATCAATAGTCGAGCATGTAACCGACTCGTCCAACGAGGAACAACTGAAGTTTTCAGATTTCGTAATTTACGAAATAAATGAATACATTTCAATATAACCACAAATATAAAATTTCTTATTCATAACAATAAATAATTTTATAAGTGTAAGCTAGCACAGAAATAAATTAGTTTATAAAACTAAAATACATCATAGTACTAAACCATAACAGAGGCAGGCCCGGCTATCATGACACAAACATACATACAAACGAGGTAAATACGTACATCCACATATACACGTGTAAATATATAATACATGTACACAACCATACATATATATATATAATGTTTGAAAACGTAATATATATATATATATATATATATATATATATATATATATATATATATATATATATATATATATATATAGTATTTCAGAGGGTTTCGTGATACATCTTAGTAGACATCATATTTTATTTAAGAAACGTTTCGCACACAATAAACACGGTGCATCATCAGTCTGTGGAAATAAAAACAATTACATTATTAAAGGAACTCACAATAAATACTAAAAATATTACATCATTAAAATACCGCAAAAGTTAAAAGTTAAAGATTTTAAAACAAGGCAAAAGAACCAAGAGAGAGAGAACTAAGAACACCAACCATCCAGGGTAAAGACAGAGAAGGAATGGCAAACTTTGGCGTTCCAAACAAGACGACAGCTATGCCAGATACAAAGGTGAAGCCGTAGAGTTACTGTTTAATGAAGGAACCAGCCTTTTAATGAGTAAGGACTCTAAGGTAGTTAAGTGCTCTGGGTCCCTCGTATAACCAATAATGGTGTTCTTAGTTCTCTCTCTCTTGGTTCTTTTGCCTTGTTTCAAAATCTTTAAATTTTAACTTTTTTGCGGTATTTTAATGATGCAATATTTTTAGTATTTATTGTGAGTTCCTTTTATAATGTAACTGTTTCTATTTCCACAGACTGATGATGCACCGTGTTTTTTGTGTGCGAAACGTTTCTTAAATAAACTATGATGTCTACTAAGATGTATCACGAAACCCTCTGAAATACTGTGATATTGCTGACTGTAGATTCTCTTCTCTCTCTCTCTCTCTCGCATCTTCTTCTCTCCTCTCTCTCTCTCCTCTAGATATATATATATATATAATATATATATATATATATTATAATAGTCCGTATTGTGATATTATATATACACCGTATATATATTTACCTACCTATATAATATATTAGTACCTATATATATATAAATTAAGATATATATTAATTATATATAATAATTATAATATATATACACATATTATATATATATATATATATATATATATATATATTATATATATAATCCAGGTTGAAGAGGTAAAGGCATGTCTTTCACAAGTATCGTTTATTAACCGACGTTTCACATCACATGATGCATCCTCAAGGCTGGAAATTATATTAAGAATACTAAAATCATCATCACTCACAAAAAATCTAAAAAGCAACAACAGATATTTGACATTTACAAATACAAATTAAAACGAGAACTTGAAAGGAACACCTACCAAGGTAAGAGTTAAAAAGTGACTAAAAAGGCAGAGAAAATTAACATAAGAAGATGACTAAACAGAACGTGGAGAGTAAACAAACAGGCAGTTATGCTAAAAACAGTTGCGTGGAACTGTTTACTCTCCACGTTCTGTTTAGTCATCTCTTCTTATGTTAATTTTCTCTGCCTTTTTAGTCACTTTTTAACTCTTACCTTGGTAGGTGTTCCTTTCAAGTTCTCGTTTTAATTTGTATTTGTAAATGTCAAATATCTGTTGTGCTTTTTTAGATTTTTTATGAGTGAGTGATGATTTTAGTATTCTTAATATATAATTTCCAGCCTTGAGGATGCATCATGTGATGTGAAACGTCGGTTAATAAACGATACTTGTGAAAGACATGCCTTTACCTCTTCAACCTGGATGTTGGTCGGGTCTGCTACCCCTATGATTCTTCTGTATTATTATATATATATATATATATATATATATATATATATATATATATATATATATATAATATATATATATATATATATATATAAAGGTTTTTTGCCACGAAGGAAAAAATGAAAAAGCGAGATAGCCAAGTACTTTCAGTCCTGTTCGGACCCTTTACTGAGGCAAACTGATTTTACAGAGGACAACATAGTCAAAAGAAGACTTAATATCCAAACCGACACTACAAGATTAGCATTAAGGGCGATTTCACTCTACAGAAAGGAGGAAACACCTGAGGGTAGCCACACCTTGGGGGACACACGCAGTAAACAAGTTATTCTTCCAGAAAACAGTACATTTTGAAAAAACACGGAAGCATATACAATTTAATATCATGAAATTTACACAAATTTTCCCAAAAAATTATTATTAATGAAAAGACGAAAGAAAATATAAATATATATATCAAGCAAGAGAAAGAGGGAGAGAATATTGAACCAGAGAGAGAGAGAGAGAGAGAGAGAGAGAGAGAGAGAGAGAGAGAGAGAGAAGAAATAATAACTATATACATGTGGGACTAATTTATTAGTAGTTCATTTATTTTAAGGTCCTTCATAAACATCTTACAAATATATGGGGCCAAATGGTACATTCCCAGACTAAGATTTACGTTGTTTTTATTAGTGATTAGTATAATTGCCGATTCCAGTAAATTTCTTGAAACAATCATTAGATCTAGCAATTACCGAGGTATCACCCCAATTAATACAATGAAATTTTTCACTCAGATGGATAAACAGTGCATTTGAAGTCTGGGCTGTTCTAACTGAATACATATGCTGCTTAATATGTACACATAAATTTTTACTTGACTGACCAACGTAAAACGATGGGCAATCCTTACAAGGAATTTTGTAAATGATGTTGTTATTTGTTACGGGACCATTCTTAATTAGCACATCTTTAACGGTATTGTTATAAGAGAACACTACATTAACATTAAATGATTTGAATATTGATTTTATAGTTTCAAATCCACGAAAGTAAGGTAAGCTAAGTACATTTTTAGGCATATCTTTTTCATTATTAGCAACACTGTAAAACTTTTTGTGAGCTTTTTGATAACATAAATCAATTAAATGAGGTGGGTAGCAGAGATCGTTTCCTATCTTTTTTATGTATTCTATTTCTTGGTCAAGATATTGTGGACTCGTGATACGCAAAGCGCGTAGGAACATAGAAGAAAAAATTTAAATCTTAATATTAAGATGGTGGCCGGAATAAAAATGTACATATGTTAAATTATTTGTGGGTTTTCTATAAATACTGAATTTGCATTGGAAAGATTCTCTATGTATTAATACATCTAGGAAAGGGATGACATTGTTATTTTCAATTTCAACAGTGAATTTTATGGATGATACTAAATTATTCAATTTAGACAGTATATCATTTACATCGATACCAACGGGTAAGACTACTAACATACATAAGTACATACATATTATATATATAATATATATAATATATATATTATATATATATATATATATATATATATTATGCTTAAAAAAATCACAGAAGAAGCACGTGACTTCATAAATAAGCGAATTCCACAGGAAAATGATAGTCAGAAATGCAAGCACTTTCGTCTTTACTCAGACATTGTCAAGGAGTTAATGAGGTACAATTGGAGAGAAAGGTCTCAGGTACAACACAAGATCAAGAATACCAGATGGTTAATTGTCAAAAAGGTAAAAATTAAAAGAGATAATCCAGGATTATCGGATATCACACGGTCACAAACCTAAACAGATTGACCCTAACCGAAATTACAGTTTCTTTACAGTCCAAAACATGTAAAAACTGAATATATTAATTTTGTTGCTTATATTTATCTACAACTTTTTTCATTATGAAAGCATCAAGTTTAAATAAACCAAGACTTAAATTTAGAACATTTCTATTATTTGACTTGATGAAACAAGATTCAATGATATTCCTTTTAACTGTGTCATTAAATGGGATTAAGGCTCTTGCTTGACTCCAGTTAATAGGATGGTCTAAATCTCTCATATGTACGAATAATGCATTCGATATTTGCCCAGTTCTCACAGAATACTGATGCTGTTTGAGACGTTGTGAAAGAGATTTACCGGTTTGTCCTTAATAAACTTTATCACACTTTTTTCATAATGAAAAAAGTTGTAGATAAATATAAGCAACAAAATTAATACATTCAGTTTTTACATGTTTTGGACTGTAAAGAACCTTTGTAATTTCGGTTAGGGTCAATCTGTTTAGGTTTGTGACCATGTGATATCCCATAATCCTGGATTATCTCTTTTATTTTTTACCCTTTTGACAATTAACCATCTGGTATCCTTGATCTTGTGTTGTACCTGAGACCTTTCTCTCCAATTGTACCTCATTAACTCCTTGACAATGTCTGAGTAAAGACGAAAGCGCTTGGATTTCTGACTACCATTTTCCTGTGGAATTCGCCTTTATATATATTTATTAAAAATATATATATATATTATTATATATATAGATATTATAGTATATTATTTAATATATTATATATATATATATATATTATATTATATATATATAATATATTATATATATATATATATATGTATGATATATATATTAATTAATCATTATATTATTATATAAATAATAAATATATATATAGGGTAGAGTGGGGTATAAGGCTTCCCCTATTTTCTTGCTTATTACATAACATAGCAACTTAGTCAGCTGATCAGTGCAGCAACACCTTCTGCCTGAAGCTTTCTATACCAAACAGCCAGGGAGAACTAGAATGGGACACAGCCAGCACGCATTTTTCTTCTTTGGACACATTTCATGTAAGTATGCGTGCTATATCAGGGATATCCTGTGCGGACATCTTGTCAGTAAAGTCAGTACTTTAACTACAGTTACTTAAAATGAGAGCTAAGAAATATCTTCCAATGCAATCCAGAATTGAAAACTCAATTGAGGTACAGGTGGATTTAGTTTTCTTAAAAAATGGCAAGTGGGGTAAAAGGCCCACCACGCTTTGGGGCAAGAAGCCCAGGGGGCTTTTTACCCCATCTGATCAGTTGGACGTGTAACCAGTGGTGAAAGAGGACAGACTACATCTTATTTGTGCAATGTTTATATTTCCCCGTAAAAGGATGACTTCACTACTTATGATCGGCAACTCACCTGGATCAATTGCTAGATGCACAGCAAATAGATGGTCTAATGCTGGTTGTATCGTAGACTGGCTACATCACTTTGTTAAAATTGTTTAGCCAAGTCGAGCAGAAACGCACATTACAATTCCAGATGGCCACCACAGTCACAGGACTTTATCCAGAGAGAATGGAGTAATGTAAAGAAAATTAGTCTACCTTTTTGACTTATGTCATTTTTGTTCTTAGGTAAAACTTATCCATCATTTCTTTTATTTGTGTTATTCTTGGTGCTATATAAAAGTGAATTTATTTCTAATTGCGCTGCTACAGCTGTCATGTAGAGGAAGTGTCAATTTATTTTACAATTTTGCTAATTTCAGTTCCTATGAATACCAAAAAGTTCCTAGGTTTTACAAGAAACTAAGAACTAAGATTAATTTTTGTATATTTTCCAACACTACTCTTGAATATTTTTGCGTGGAATGTTGAATATTTTATATCGAGCAGAAGTAGGCGTCTACTTTTCAATATAAATGGTAGTTTTCATGAAGTACCACAATATCTTAGGTATGGGGCAAAAAGCCCCCACCGTGGGCTTCTTACCCCACCCATGGGGTAAAAGGCCCCCTTTGTTCTTTTTTTTCAGGTCATGTTTTTACTATCCTAAATTCCTGACAGCTTCTCATGATTATGATCGTTGATACTCCAAATAACAAAACTTTCTAGAAATATCTCTGTTAGGTCAATAGCTGAAATACTGTAGACATATAAGCATTTCTCCTTAAGGGGGCTTCTTGCCCCACTCTCCCTCCCCTATATATATATATATATATATATATATATATATATATATATATATATCATATATATATATAAAAAGGGTAAAACTGACAAATTCACCACAACTCCCGTAAACGACAAAGGCCCCAGTCAGCAGTGTCTAGCTTTCTCGTTAACGTAACCAGATACGGTCGGTGGAATTCTTGACGTAAGCTGGAGAGTTCTAGAAAACTAGAAATAAAATAACCAAAGAATTCGAATAATGGGGGTTTTTCCCAACTGACGTCACAACTTTCGTGGTCACATTCCTTTTAGCTTGTCACCATCCGCCGTTCCGCTGTCCACATCCGGTGAAGGGGATGATTTAGTCATTCAGTTATTATCTAATTCTGAACTGATTTTATATTGCTTCTCATTATTTTCTTACATTTTATTCGCGTAGTTTCTGGGTTATATTTTGTTCACTAATAGAGTATTAACGTGTGTGTACCTTATTCCATATCGATTGTATTGATTTTTTCCAAAAGGCTTCATTACTAAGCAGTGATATGTATTTACGGTTTCTCCCATCATAATTGAACCCAATTTTAAGAACATATATATATATATAATATATAGATTATATATATATATATATATATATATATATATATATATATCATATATATATATATATATACGTTATATATATATAATATATATATATATATATATATATTATAATATAGAATTATATATATATACACACACACACGTATATATAATTTGCATACATATTTTTTCTATGCGTATAATATATATAATATATAGTGGCTTTTAATCTTCCATTCTCTGTTCTAATATTATTTAATCTTATACTTATCCTCAAATTTTTTTCCATTTTTGGCTTTCATGTTTTTTTTATGATTCACATTTTTCCATCCTATCACAAAATTGTAACATGTAAACAAACTCTTCCGTTTGTTTACGTTAAAAATCTCATAAACAATGCATTTATGTAACCACACATGTATTTAGACGTAAGCATTAGCGTGTAACTACGCATTCATGTAGCTATGCATGTATGGAAACCTCTTTTGGAAAAACTTAAGCATGCAATAAAAAAAACTTGAGCCACAAATACTTTTTTTCGCAAATGCAGCCATAAGAATCCTACACCCTCTCATCACTGAAAGAGCGAAACTTACAAATCATCCGAGCTTCCAAGAGAGACTTCCAAGATGGAAGCATCAAAGGACAAGCAAATGAACCCGACACCAGCTCCTACTCGAGAGCGGCAGCATCTATTCTAAACACCGTAACATTATCTTTCCTAGAGTAAGACTAACATTGTAACCGATGTCCTTTCTGAAGTGGGTGACGTAAATCGCCTCTTGTCTTCATTATTTTTTTTTTAACCGAAAACCTCATCCGCTTCTTCTTACTCGGATTTCCGGCAGGTTTGGAACACAGTTAAAAAGAAAATAGGGATAATATGCAAGTTCTACGACATACAGATGGCTAAGCACAATGTTTTAAAAATTCCACAATACTTAACAGCTCCCGTACAAAACATACCCTGTAAGAATATTTGGTTTATCTAATACAAATTCTTTCAATATCTAGGAAAGCATCAGTACTAGAAAACACTTAGGGTGTGTGATCTCAAATCATTCTAGTACAAAATAGTCATTTTTTCATCCCTAAAAGGATGAGAAGAGAATGAATAAGCACGCTTCCTTAAAAATACAAAAATTCCCCTTTTGATCTAAGCAGTGACTATGTACCTGGTAGCTAGCGGATTGCGGATGCTTGCAGCCAGAATTGGAAAATGTCATATCCTCATGACATTTTTCCAATTCTGGCGTTACCTAAGGCATTGCCAAATGACGAAAGGTTACCAATATCAGGAGCAAAGCCTCTCTACGGCAAAAATGGGGTGTATATATCTATATATCTATTTTTTTCTGTAATAAATGTAAGCCGTATTGGGTCTGATTTTCTAGTCGAAAGGTAACATTCAAAAAGAGCAGAAAGTCGGCAAATGACATGTCTGAACTTCTATGGGATTGGTGCTTAATACTAGGAGCTGTAGGGTAAACAATTGACAATCATATCCAAAGCTAATTTTACTCTACTGTAATGAAAAAAAAACTTAGATTTAGTAAGCTGAAACGACCATCCATCAAGTTATTTTAAGCACGATCAATAAGTGATTAATGTTTAATGCACGCGATTTATTTTCATAACAATCAAGTTAAGTCTTAGGATTCAATCAATAAGTGACGTTATTGAAAGGTGCTAGATGCACTTTGCTTTTGCTTGCAAATTAAGTTCGATTGTGTGAAATTTTTCAAAGCAACAGTACCTATCTATGTACTTGCTCATTTCCGCATATTAAACTCATTAATTATTATTACCATTAATAATGATAATTCTAATAAGTATTAATAGTGGTTTACATACTTATTAGCCGATGTCCGAAAAAAAAATGTTTAACACGAAGCACGTTACTAGCCTTCTGAATTAATAATAATAATAATAATAATAATAATAATAATAATAATAATAATAATAATAATAATAATAATAAACCAGGAAACATATGACAATACACAAAGCACTACACCCAAGAGCAAATACGGACAGACTATACTTAACACGAAAGGAAGGAGGGAGAGGACTACTAAGCATAGAGGACTGCGTCAACATCGAGAACAGAGCACTGGGGCAATATCTGAAAACCAGTGAAGACGAGTGGCTAAAGAGTGCATGGGAAGAAGGACTAATAAAAGTAGACGAAGACCCAGAAATATACAGAGACAGGAGAATGACAAACAGAACAGAGGACTGGCACAACAAACCAATGCACGGACAATACATGAGACAGACTAAAGAACTAGCCAGCGATGACACGTGGCAATGGCTACAGAGGGGAGAGCTAAAGAAGGAAACTGAAGGAATGATAACAGCGGCACAAGATCAGGCCCTAAGAACCAGATATGTTCAAAGAACGATTGACGGAAATAACATCTCTCCCATATGTAGGAAGTGCAATACTAAAAATGAAACCATAAACCACATAGCAAGCGAATGTCCGGCACTTGCACAGAACCAGTACAAAAAGAGGCATGATTCAGTGGCAAAAGCCCTCCATTGGAGCCTGTGCAAGAAACATCAGCTACCTTGCAGTATTAAGTGGTACGAACACCAACCTCAAGGAGTGATAGAAAACGATCAGGCAAAGATCCTCTGGGACTATGGTATCAGAACAGATAGGGTGATACGTGCAAATAGACCAGACGTGACGTTGATTGACAAAATCAAGAAGAAAGTATCACTCATTGATGTCGCAATACCATGGGATACCAGAGTTGAAGAGAAAGAGTGGGAAAAAATGGATAAGTATCAAGATCTGAAAATAGAAATAAGAAGGATATGGGATATGCCAGTGGAAATTGTACCTATAATCATAGGAACACTAGACACTATCCCAAGATCCCTGAAAAGGAATCTAGAAAAACTAGAGGCTGAAGTAGCTCCAGGACTCATGCAGAAGAGTGTGATCCTAGAAACGGCGCACATAGTAAGAAAAGTGATGGACTCCTAAGGAGGCAGGATGCAACCCGGAACCCCACACTATAAATACCACCCAGTCGAATTGGAGGACTGTGATAGAGCAAAAAAAAAAAAAAAAAAATCTTATTATCATTATTAAAATACATAAACCAGACCACAGAGCTGACTAACGGCCCCCACAAGGCTGGCCCGAAGAATTATTATGAAATGGTGTGCTTCCAGGTCTAGGCCACTGGCCAGCACTGGAACTAAATGAATAGTGACAAAAGAAATTTTAAAAATAATTATGCAAAAATGCATATGCTTCCGCACTGAACACGCGCATGCATTAAATACGTTTACTCACGTTTCCATCTGCTATAAATAAAATAAAATAAAATAAAATTCAGAATAAATTAAGATATTTAAAATTCTTATTTTTTTATTTCTGAATAATAATAATAATAATAATAATAATAATAATAATAATAATATGTTGAAAATAATGGCATTTTACAACGAACTAATCTTATCCAGGATCTTTTCAAGTCTCATAATAATAATAATAATAATAATAATAATAATAATAATAATAATAATAATAATCTTGATATACTATTCAGTTATGTAAAAGTGTGAATGTATGTACGTATATATAAAACACACAAATAAACCAGAAATCAAGAAGCACCGCCCACGAGATTCCAAAACGGTACGAACGGTCGAAGGCAACACGCCCCCCCTCCCCCGGGTCGAGATCATGGTTTAGTCTACCTTAAGAACCGTAATATGAACAAGGCGACAAGCTAAACTACCGAAGGGTTTGGACTGCTTTACGTTAATGGACACCTCATTTACTCCATCCTAATACACTGCCTCGAGTTCAGCCACAGAATATGTCTGTAGAATTGGGAGGAATACAGAGAGACAGAGAGAGAGAGAGAGAGAATGAAAATTCCATTCTTGAAAATGCAATGGTTTCCTTGAAGTATATGTTTCAAATAATGTAAATAATAATGAAAAATTGTAAATAATAATGAAAAATTTTAAATAACAATCAGCTGGTGACCATTCTATGTAAAAATTGTAAATAATTAGTTGGTGATCATTATATGTAAAAACTGTAAATAACAATCAACTAGTGACCTTTATATGTAAAAATTGTGAGGTGACCTTTATATGTATATGTTGTAAATAACAATCAACTGGTTACCTTCAAGTCTAAAAATTGTAAATAATAGCTGGCGACCTTTATATCTGAAAAATGTAAATCACAATCAACTGGTGACCATAACATCTGAAAATTTATACAGGGTGATCAAAAAGCCCTAATGTTTTTTTTATACGACACTTGAGTGGGCAGCATAACCCTGACTTAAGATGTTTTATAATTTTGCTGTTTGATCCTTAATAAGAACATTATATTAATAAATCACATTTTTTTCAGATCTTAATTAAGGGTTATATGCTGCCACTCAAGTGTCTATCATAAAACGTTAGGTATACAAGGACTTTTTGATCACCCAGTGTTTCCAACTCTTCATAACGGGCAAACAAGCAAGTCCATTGACGTCTAAAACAGATTCGTAAATCAATTAACAACTTAGGATATCAAAAAAGCAAGAAACTCTTAAATAACTAGACGTAAAACACACTGACCGAAACACGCGCACGCGTCCACACCGCATTAACGATCTATTTCAGCCCTGTGCATTCCACAGAATGCGGCGGCGGAGGCTACAAATCATGAAAAAACTTGGCGTGGTAATTAAGCGTTGTTGAGACTAAGTTCACCCTACCACGAGACTCCTGCGCTATATTTAGCGAAGGCCGTTTTTGGCCTTGTCCGTAATCACGTAAGCAACAGCAAAGTTGGTTGGAGAGAGAGAGAGAGAGAGGAGAGCGAGGAGAGATAGAGGAGAGAGTAGAGAGAAGAGAGAGAGAGAGATTTAACCGAAGTTGATTTGGTCCTTCGTGGCTTGGCAAAAAAAAAAAGTGAAGCTCTAATGAAGCAAAATGCGGTAACGAAAATTATCATTATCAATAAAAAAAAAAACATTATGTAATGGGGAGATTCCCGCATTATTCATTTGGTAAACGTGTAGCTCGAACCGAACGTCAGGCAAACCAATACACCCAGCTTCTCTCCCTCTCTCTCTCTCTCTAAGCAATCTCTCTCTCTCTCTCTCTCTCTCTCTCTCTCTCTTCTTCTCTCGTCTCTCTCTCTCTCTCTCTCTTTCTTCCCCTCTCTCCTCTTCTCTCTCTCTCTAGCACCGACACCTCTTTCTCTCCACCTCTTTCTCTCCATTCTAACAGGTAATGAAAATGAGAGAGTCGCATCATAACATTAACATTTATTAACAGTGCATAAATAATTAATCAATCAAGTAATCAAGTCTTACAGACTAACTCAAAAAACCCCGAACAGTAAAATGTCTAATAGTAATGGTAGTCACCATTAGTCACCAAAAAGTCTACACCCCTCTGGGAACTCTTTGTCCCCCTCCATTGCCAGTTCTGCCAGAACCGTCTGTTTCAAAGACACAGAACACATCCCGGTAAGTACACACACAAGATTAACAATCAGATATTACCACAAAATGACAAATAGGTAACAAGCCAGTCTTTGGCAAAAATACTTCAACACTCACCCAAGCAGTCGGACTATTTCACTCACTATTCCCAAAAAACACTTAGGCACCGCCATCATGGCTCTGCCTTCCTCTCGAAGACGCCTCTATCAAAATCCCCCATAGACTTGGGTATTCAACATTATTAACAGAAAGAGGCGCACACGCACTTACGAACACACAGTTCGTTAACGCCTCACACTTACTGGCCGCAACCAGTTTCACAAAGGCACTTTGAGAAGAGTTCATGAACTTAGTACATTGACTTGTCTAACTAAGCAGTTTTATCTCACGCCATCCATAGAAACTCATTCATCAGCTTTCTCGGGTCGTCGCCTCTACTCTGTTCTTCACATTCCATAGGTCACAGAGAACACACAGACAATATATTATTAATCAAAAACCCTAGGCCTTATAATTATTATAAAACACCTAGGATGGTAATATTCATTACAGCTCATTGAAATTAAGAAATATCAGTTTATATGATAATAAATGACACTCAAATCGGAAAAAAAATCTGAGAATTTCTCTAAAGCATTTTCAAAACAGCAATCAAGTTCTCTCAAAGTGACTAGAATTACCAAATATGCTACTTAGTCACCCCCGTCTGACAAGCAAAGGACACCTGAGCAGGTGGCTGCCGACCATCTCATAAAACATCCAGAGAATTTAATTCTATATGAAGACCGGTACAACGGCGTCAGCTGTGCCTTTCAAACTTGCAAATAGAGCAATACATTTAATAAGTATATAGGCAACGGCAGAACACACCCACACGATACATCCACAGCACAAAGTCATCAAACGTCAGAGTGAAAGTAAATTCGAAATGCTCAGGAACTGATTTTTTATTTATTATAAAAGTATAAATCCAAAAATTGGCGCTAGACAAAAGCACAAGCTAGTGAAATCTTGTAAATCAGAACAAAAATTTAAGGATGCTGCCAATATTGAATTTCTAAGAGATCATGGCGTATGACTTTGGTATCAAATCTTGATTTAAATATTCCGTCTCTTCCTACATTGTTGTAATTATATGAATCTTATATAAAAATTTACAAAAGAGAGCTTGTAAAAATATACAGAAGAGAGCTTATAAAAATGTACAGAAAAGAGCTAAAATGCACAAGAGAGAGCAAAAGAGCTTATAAAAATGCACAAAAGAGAGCTTATAAAAATGTATAAAAGAAAGCTGATAAAATGGACATTAGAGACCAAAAGAGAGCTTATTGAAAATGCACTAGAGTGCTTTCGAACCTGGGCGCTTCTCTTTTTATTCCCACCCCACCCCTTACATTTTTAGGTACCATTTGATTGATTATGAGAATTTAAAAATATGCTCTTCCATCTCAAAAGACCTTTCAGGTAACCATGAACACGCCACGATGCTAAACTTCACCGCTTCTGCTGCGCAAAACATAATTGCTATCTGAAGAATGCAAAAAAAAAAAAAACAAAAAAAAAAAAAAATCTAGTCTTATAAACAATTCTGTTGCCAAGGCTAAAATTACCATCCCACGAATAAAAAAATATTTATTTCAACCAAAAACAAAATTTTAAGATGCTGCCAATAATGAATATCTAAGATATCATGACATATGACTTTCGTATCAATTCTTTATTTAAATATTCCTTCTCTTCCTACATTGATGTAATTATAAGATTCTTGTATAAAATTGTACAAAAGAGAGCTTATAAAAATGTACAGAAGAGAGCTTATAAAAATGCACAAGAGAGCTTATAAAATGATAGAGTTGGTTTATAAAATGCGCAAAAAAGAAAAAAAGCTTATAAAAATGCACAAGAGAGCTTATAAAAATGTATAGAGTGAGTTTATAAAATGCACAAAAAAGAGCTTATAAAAATGCACAAAAGAGAGCTTATAAAAATGCACATAAGACAGCTTATAAAATGCACAAAAGAGAGCTTATAAAATACAAAAAAAAGAGAGCTTATAAAAATGTACAGAAGTGAGCTTGAATGTACAAGAGAGAGCTTATAAAAATGTACGAGAGACTTATAAAAATGTACGAGAGACTTATAAAAATCCACAAAAGAGAGCTTATATATAGCACAAAAGAGAGCTTACGAACCTGGGCGCTTCTCCTTTTATTCCCCCCCCCCCCCACCCCGCATTTTTAGGTACCATTTGATTATTATGAGAATTTAAAAATATGCTCTTCCATCTCAAAAGACTTTCCAGGTAATCATGAACACTCCACTATGCCAATCTTCACCGCTCCTTCTGCGCAATAACATAATTGCTATCTGAAGAATGCAAAAAAGAAAGACAAAAAAATCTAATTAGCACTAACTGATGAAACTCCTCTTATAAACAAATTCTGTTGCCAAGGCTAAAATTATCATCCCACGAATAAAAAAACAAAAAATTTTATTTCGCCAAAAAAAATTAAAAAATTAATAAATAAATCATCAGCGTCCTCTGTGTGTAGATTAAGAACACACCCAAACATACATACATACATACAATATAATATACATATATACAATAACATAACATACATAATATATGATATATATATATAATTAAATATATATATATAAATATAGATATACAATTATATATATATATATATATATATATATATATATATATATATGTAATATGCAAATACATACACATATATGTATATATGTATATATATAAATATATAATTATAAACAACATATATATAAAACTCTTATTCATCCTTTTAACAAAACAATATAGAAAATCTTGAGATATTTTCCTTGAAAAAAAAAAAAAAAAAATCAGCTTCTACTTGAGCCACAGCAAGCACCAGCACAAAGCAAAGCTCTGAGGAAGTCCGTATCAAACCCTTGATGAACATTAGACCAACCGAGTAGTTCATTTATAAAAAAAAAAAAAAAAAATACATTAATTGACAAGAACACTCAGTAGAGTGCCTGCCTCTAGCCAAGGCCACGCAAGTTTAAATACACGAAAAGTAGACTAGTAACCATGAAGTTAATGTAAATATATCTGACTAGTTCCATCAAGGTCATCAAATCAATTTTAACAGATGAATACAACCGCCTACAACAATATCTTAAAAGATATTTTCAGCCGACACGTTTGCAGCTAACTGCTTGATATACTGTGGCTGTAAAACACTATATTATATGATATAAAATCAGCCTGAAGGTCACACTGCTACGTAGACACACCCTAATGTATTTGTAAGATGGTGAGCAAAATATTTCCTACATATTCTAATGTCGAACTTGGGAGACATGGATTGGACACAATTACCTGAATCTACACACTATGAAACGTCATATTTTCATATGGCTCTCCCCCGCCCCCTTTTTTTTTCTTTCCAAAGTATTTCCACCATGTAAGGTGCTTGGGTTCCTTTGGAACAATCTGAACACCCTTCGAGGAGGAGGAGGAGGAGGAGGAGGAGGAGGAGGAGGAGGAGGAGGAGGAGGAGGAGGAGGAGGAGGAGGAGGAGGGAGAGAGAGAGATACGAAAAACTCAAAATTTCAGCTCAAATGAGCTAAAAAAATTACTAAAAGTGTGCATATCGAATGATAATACTTATGGAAAGCATATGATCAACCTAACCTTTCTATATTAAAACAGGAAAATTACTTTTTCCATAAAAAATGGACATATTATTGTATATAAGGAGAGAATTCCAACAGAGTACATCTTATAATTCATCAATGAGGATAAGTGGAACATTATAACCATAAACCCTTCCTACAAAGGAAAAGGAACTCGCTGTATTCCTAGAAACTCTCTTCATCAAAGAATTACTGAACATTCGTAATCGTATTGAATGGCAAGTCTCTCGTGGGATATTGATATACAAGGTTATCATTATCATGTCACTCTTAGGGGCTACAGGCAGGTCACTGGCTCTGGGGACAAAGGAAAGTTATTTTTTCCATTATACTAAATTATACTAAATTACTTGATATATTGCTTGGATGTCCGCATAAATTCTAAATGCTCAAGAAAGGTTTTATTGCCCAGCAATTATGAGCAATTGAAACTCTTGCAGTAATTATAGCTTATATCCACATAACTTACAAGACCAAATTGTATGTTTGTAAATAATTTGATGGCATATTAGATAGTTATCACTGCCACTCATAAACAATACTATCAACATTTTTAACGAAATATGATTAAATGTTAAAGTTCTATCTTATCAGTCTCGACTCAATAAGGGTGTTTTTTTAAATGAAAGTACGATATTGTTCGTGCATATATTCCCGTGGCTATGTATCAGGTATATGAAAACCTGACGCTTTGAAATATGATCTCTGCGTCAAAAAAATTATTTGCGGATTATGTACGTCACATTACAAAAATCAATTAAACCAAGCAAACTATAACTGGTCTCTCGAGGTTTATTTCAAACACTGGATTTCGTTTTGAATTTCGTCAGTACTTGAATTTCGTCAGTACTTGAATTTCGTCAGTACTTGAATTTCGTCAGTACTTGAATTTCGTCAGTACTTGGACAAAGGACGGCGACAGTTCGAACCAAAATGCCTGTGAGTATTACTGGAACTCGCGGGGAGGTAATGGACAACAATGAGGCAAGAGTGGGAAAGAAAATTCAACCTCTACTGCAATTGCCTCGAGTACAAGTCGATAAAGAAGTCTTACTCACCAACTTTTGTATTTCTTTGAAATACTAAAATTGATATTGGTCACGCTATACCCATGTCTTTACGTAGTGTCAATTCATCAGATATCGATGTAGTCTATTAAAAATATTTATATAATCCCTTTAAAACAGAGGGCGAGTCCTCTCTCTCTCTCTCTCTCTCTCTCTCTCTCTCTCTCTCTCTCTCTCTCCCAAATCTCTCTCACTCTCTTCGTCTCTCTCGCTCTTCATCTCTCTCGTCTGTCTCCTCTCTCTCTCTCTCTCTCTCCTCTAATATGTGTCACTCACGCGAGCGTCCAAAGCATCAATTCTCAGCTGTGGAGAACATGTCTAGAATACAATACAAATCTATACAGTGCAGTCACTCAATCTTTACCGTCTTACTCCTTTTTCACTTCCAGGGAATTGTACAGTCAAATAGGACGGTAATATAAAAGGTTCGTGCTAAGGTAACTGTGGCTGGACAAAGCTAATTAAAATGCGGGTTTTATCACAAGTATATTAACATTAGTATACATAGAAAGTAAGTTTGTTTGTTTGTATGGTGTTTTTACGTTGCATGGAACCAATGGTTATTCAGTTACGGGACCAACAGCTTTACGTGAATTCCGAACCACGCGAGAGTGAACTTCCATCCCCTGAAATACACATCTCTGACTCCTCATGGAATGACCGAGAATCGAACTCGCGGCCACCGAGGTGGCACGCCAACACCATTCCGACCACGCCACTGAGGCGTTCATAAAAAGTAGGCTACTGGGGGTTATTCTACTTCCAGACGGAAAAATAAATACACGGATATACAAAACGTCTTATTGTGTGTCAATTCATGTACCGTAGTCTGTTCAATGGACCTTTCGCATTTTTTGCGAGATTGTTAGCAAATAAGGGCAAACCATAGGAACTTGCAAACTTGGATGGAATACACTAGTGATAAGGAATGTTTAAACATCCTAACCATACTTAGTGATAGATGAACACTAATTCTTATAAACAGAAAAAACTCTAAGTGCGATTCTGATCAAATGTAAATACTGGAGTAGAATTTTAAAAATCAATAACGCGTACTGAGAAAGAGAACATTGTTAGTAAATATGTATGCTTAGTTTCCAGAATGCTGTTTTATATAATGTCATTTGTAAACAGTATGATCTCAAAGCACCAGTGAGGTCCTCTATGGAAGTAATAACTTTTTACACATACGAATACATACATACATATATACAACAGAATATAGTATATAACATATTTGTAAATAGAACCTACTTGCCCATCTTTACCAGTCACGTATGTGGATGTAATAACAAAAATGCCCTCTTTTCTCGAAGTCTTCACACTTGCGGACACGCTAGTAATTACAAAGCCATGGATCCAAATGGAAGAATATGAAGTAATTCTGTGGTCTGCTACGGACAACCGAGTTACTACTTCATATTCTCACATTCTGATTTATGATTTTGTTTTGGAAAGCGTATCCTAAAATATTCAGAATTTCTGATGATATCAGGGCACTGTGGTCATGGGAATTATATAGGAAATATTAAGTCTTGCTAAAGCCTCTTTCTGAATTGAATTGAATAC
Organism: Macrobrachium nipponense; assembly: GCF_015104395.2. Classification (NCBI taxonomy): domain Eukaryota; kingdom Metazoa; phylum Arthropoda; class Malacostraca; order Decapoda; family Palaemonidae; genus Macrobrachium; species Macrobrachium nipponense. The sequence goes on from NC_061091.1 coordinate 56,793,595, forward strand.
GGAATTTAGGCCATTCAGCGCTCAAATGGAAATTTACAATGAAAGGGTTGATAAGTGTAACAGGAGGAAAACCTCGCAGTTGCACTATGAAGCAATTGTTAGAAGAGGGTGGAAAGTACGACGGAAAAAAGAGAATATGAAAGTAGGTACAGTAAAAAGAAACGAAAGGGGTTGCAGCTAGGGGAAGAAGGCAAGCTACAAAGAACCTTAAGTAATGCCTTCAGCGCATGAGGTGCACTGACAGCACTGCCCTCCTGCGGGAAAAGCCTCGTTCTGTTTCTAATAAGATTAATGAAAAAGTAAACAAAAAAGAAAAAAATGCTTGACCAACAGAGACAACAGAGAAACCCAAATCCCCCTTAGCTGATTAGCGCACCTACACACACACACACAGCCTCGCTCAGTTTCAGTTAAAGAAAATATTGAAAATTCCTGCTGGCTAAAAACGGCTTTTCCGAGAAGCGGTGGTTGATGCCAGTTTACGGCAAAGGCGTTTTCGACGTCCAAACAAATCCACCTCAATTAATGATACGCCCATCTCTATGAAATGTTCACAGACACAGCAATAACAACCTTCAGCGGACTGTCAATGATGGTGTTATGTCTGCAATCTCGCGATAATCTATGCAACTCTGTCAATTTTCTACGTTTGGAAGATATTTCGAGAATGGAGTGGTATGTGTAAAAGATTTTTTTTTTTTTTTTTTTTTTGAGAGAGTCGAGAGAGAGAGAGAGAGAGAGAGAGAGAGAGAGCGAGCATATTCCTATTAAAATGTAATTACAATTCTCTTACACTACAGTGCAATATGATTTAGTGATGATCTTTTCTGCAATACTTGTCAAATCGTCATATTTACGGACACTAACAGACGAAGCATGTTGTACACCACTGTTAATACTATCAAATGTCACCGTTGAGGCACGGTAAGATACGGCCATTTTCTACGTGCGCAGTACATTATATTGCTTCTAGAGCCTATCAACTAAGGCTTAATAATTCTGAAACTGGATTGGCGCCATCTTGCAGAACGTAAGGAGAAATCGTTTCATTTTTTTTCTCCCATAAAATAAAGACAAGACTAGATCGTAAAACAACCAAAATCTGAGAAGACTAAAAGCACATCAGCAGCTTTGTAGTTAATTCATTCTTGAAAACGCCGAGAAGCCAAATTCGTATATTACCTATTCAGGGATAGAAGAAAAAAACATTAATTGCGCGCGCAACATGAAAGGTATCCGATATATCTAAATGACCAGGTTCTTTACATTATTAAAATCAGTCCTAATAATAATAATGCTTTTCATCCAATGAGAGAGAGAGAGAGAGAAGAGAGAGAGAGAGAGAGAGAGAGAGAGAGAGAGAGAGAGAGAGAGCAGAAGTTTTGAAAGAGAAAACCTTTGACCTTTTGCTTCCACCATAATATTTAATCGAGAAGCATCATACTAGCTCGCTTATTTAGGAAACCAAGACCCGCGTTACGCAATTCCCCTCCCAATGTGAAAAGCAGCTGCAATAAAGCTGCGATTTTTTTTTCTGCGCGTCGTGAATTTGTACCATAAAAAAAAAAAATCAATCAATCAATCTTGAGTCAGTTCTGTAGAGCTAACACTTTCTAATATCGAGCTGAAACTCTCGAGAGAACTCAATTTCTGAAAGGCAGAACTCAAAAAGCTTTTGCTTCGAACCTTACAGGACCACGGGAGACTGGTGTGGGAGGTAATAGGTCACAATGCAATGTAAAATCCAACCCCCCCCCTCCCCCTATATTTTGTGGAGGTGCCACCCTGTCTTACAGTTGGAACTCTTGAGGCATTAATTATTCCAAACATTTCTCAACACTTATTTATTCGTGCATTTTACTTGATAAGTTTTGATTTATTTTCTTATCTCCCTTCCATCTAATTTTTTCTATTTTCTTTGCTGAGGTAAGTTGACTGCATTAATTTTTTTACAATCTACCTACAACCATCTCTTTAAATTAGTCTTAATTTACTTTCAATGTATATCTGAACAATGTTCCCTGTGTGAGGATGCACAATAAATTTAAAATTCCCTATTGAAGTGTTTTAATAAAAATAATAATAATAATAATTAATGATAGCCTAGCAGACATCGCTCTCTTGTCACTGGCAGAATCTAAGTGAACATGCGAATTCATGAATGATGTAAAATATACAAAACAGGTTTAAAAAGATACTATTCCAACAGATTTGTGAACTTTAAAAACCAATTCAATATACCTTGTCATCTTTGATTTTATGCCCTTAGCTGCACCAATTTTAACAAAAACCAATCATTCCGTAGAAATTTACAAATTAACTGCCTTTTAAACTTCATTATATAAACGCAGCACAATTTAAACAATAAGTATGCCACCATTAACAATACTAATCTTCTTCCCAGCTTTATCCCTATTCAGGGTCGCCGTTTGTAATGAGTCTCTTCCATTTAACTCTGCCCTGTGTCATTTCCTCCCATACTCCCTTCTCCCTCATATCATCTCTAATGCAATCTCTCCATCTGGTCTTAGGTCTTCCTCTCCTTCGTGTTCCATCCACCTCCAAGTCCATCACTTCTCTTGCCATGTGTTGCTCTTCTCTTCTCATCAGGTGGCCATACTAATGGTGTTTAGAAATACAAATTACCGATATAAGTAAGCCAACGGTATCAGTCTTCCCTGGAATCAAGCCTGAAGAAGAAGAAGAAGAAGAAGAAGAAGAGAAGAAGAAGAAGCAGCAGCAGCATTAAACTTCAACCCACTACCGCAAAACTTTTTTATATTTTTCATTTCAATGGTTTCATCTAAAACGGGCAAACTTAGTATAACAAGAGAGAGAGACACTGTTACCATTATTTTTTAACACATACAATACAATTAAAACTTGTGTTTCGTTTATTCACGATAATTTGCAACATAAATACTATCTTCATAATTTACACACAAGACGTTTAAGCTGAAGCAAATGGTGCAAGTTCACTACCGTATGACAGGAATTAGTGACATTCAAATTCGATGACCTATCAAAATCCTGCCGTTTAACGCCGGAATAAAACTTTGCAGTATCTTCTTCTTCTTTCTTCTTTTTTTTTTACTGATCAGACCTATATCATCAGAAACAAGTCTCATACTAAAGTGAAAAGATGAACATCAGTGAAACTATACAATACAAACCCTTAAATTGCAACACAGTTACGAGCATGATTATTACTAAACTTATTTCCACACACTCTACGGATAATCGCTATAACATTTCATTACACTTTCCTGACAACGACCAAAAATCAAAATGTATACAAAACTCTCAACAGACATGATATGTATTTTCAGTCCTGTGATAAAACATTAAAAATCAAAATGAATGTTCTTGATATGGAAAATTACACTCCGCTAATGAACCTATCCTGGAATTCAGTTCCTTGTCTTCGTTATTTCATAGTTTGTTTTTGCAACAGTAAAACACAGGACAATGTTGAAAGTCCCTTGTGCTATCAGTTATTTAAATATCATATGACGTGAATCTTATCAGACATTGCGTTTAAGAAGGCCTATAAATTCCAGATGAGAAAGGATTACGCCACAAGGCACATTGCACGTGTCCATATGACATTACCTACAAATTCCGGATCTTTCTTAGATAGTGACCCCCAACAAAGATCGGGAGTCGTATCTTGGACTAATATTTCTTAGGGGTCGTTATCTTTATGAGGTTTACATTCTTTTGTTTGTGTTTTTATGGTCATCCCCAAAGGGCTTGCTTGTTTGTATTTTGTTTGTTTGTATGGTGTTTTTACCCCCCCAAAAAGGGCTTGCTTGTTTGTATAGTGTTTTTATATTGCTTGGAACCAGTGGTTATTCAGCAATGGGACCAAACGGCTTTAAGAGACTTCCAAACCACGTCGAGAGTGAACTTCTATCACCAGAAATACACATCTATGACCCCTCAATGGAGTGTCCGATAGTCAAGCTCACGGCCACTGAGGTGGCAGGCCAAGATCAAACCGACCACGCCACTAAGGCGCTTCCCAAGGGCTTGCACTTAACACGCCGCAAAGGTGGATACATACCGGGTTCAAATCCTTGGGGGCCACTCTCTAGGGAAAATCCCAAAATCCACACAAATCACAACGACTCAGGGAAACTGACTTAGTCCTTCAATACAGAGACTATGGAATATGTCAGCCTTTGAGTCTGAATTAAGCGGACGAGTAGGCTTTATCCCAAAGTGGGCCTATCTTGAAATTACTATATTTATTTGCGAAAATTATTGGACTGGGAATGAGTTCCTGACTGGAATTTTACATAAATGCTGTAGTTTTTATCATCATCCATATCAACGACATATTTTATATATTTATATTTATATACATACATATATATAATATATATAATACATAAAATTATCTACAATAAGTATATATATATATATATATATATATATATATATATATATGAGAGAGAGAGAGAGAGAGAGAGAGAGAGAGAGAGAGAGAGAGAGAGAGAGAGAGAGAGAGAGAGAGAGAGAGAGAGAGAGGCTATCGTCAACATCTTCCAGTTTTTTTCTTATTTTGCTAACACAGGGGCCAACGACCGCACACTATGACGTTAGCAGCACGGTCGTTCTAGATCGGTACTGGCAAGATACCAATGTCCTTTGTTGTGGTACGAATCCTGACTAGTACCGTGTAACCTCTGGTTCCTACAGCAAAATCATTCAACACGTGTAACTTTCTTTCTGAGCCCTCAAAATTCCTTTTATACAGTCTTTAAAATACTATCTAATTCCGTATATCACTAACACATTTTCTTAATAGAATTCAGAGGGGTGAGGGGTTCGATGTGCTCTGATGGAAGTTGAATAGGAATGAAGGCCACATTTTTCAACAATAAGAGCACGGAATTTCTCCAAGCGGTTGATATTTCTGTAACGCCATCAAAGAGGTCGTCAACTAAGATCGTTTTCAATTCACACGATGGTCGTATTTCAAGGCGAGAAGGAAGGTCGTACACGACCAATAACACTTAATATGCTGCATACTTTTTAATGGGAAGTTTTCAAATTTCGCCCAATCTGCATTTGCTATTTGCTGAAGGATGCAAAAGCACCAATTCATCTCTTATTAAAATAACAATAGTTTTAGTATACACTGCCTGTTAGCTAAGGGAACCATTATGTAAAGTGTGTGTATGGAAAGTCGATAAAAATAACATACCACACCACGACTGCAGCAATAATTCAGTCTTTTTTTTTTCTTCTGCAATACATCACCTTAGCTTAAACAGTTAATGAAGGACTAGTTTTTGTTGGTCAACACCCACGCTAAACTTAAATCGATCAGATACATTATAGTCAATGAAAACTGGAACGACCTGGAAGCCCAACATAAGTAATTACAACTATCATATTTTAGACAATCATTCACTCCTACATAGACGTTATATATACTATATATACACACTATATATATACATATATATTATTAGATAAATTACAATTTAAATGAAGAGAAGAATTTGGGATGAGATTGTTAGCCGATGCCTTTAATCGCCTTTCATACAAACCACCACAGCGGTCTGACTACCAAGTACACAATTAACCATCTTGGACTTAGGTGAACACATGCACAATGGGGTTTAATGTAATGTACCTAAATCGTTCTACTTTTGCGTGCATGCTGAGGGTGTTATACCCAAGAGACTTCAAAATACTAAGCACCAACACTGTCGGTTGCAGATGCCCCACTTCTTCCCCTCTTGTATCTTCCGATACTTCATATTTTTGTCAATTTTACTTTCTCCTCCTTCACGAAAGAGGAAATACTGACTAGGAGAGTTCACCGTCGACTGCATAGAAAGCTTTCTCCTTTTCTCTCCATAAGGTTTTGGGGTTGTTCCTTTGGTTGAGCTGAATATAAAATTTAGGCGAAAGACCAAACACTGGGTCCCATGAGGTCATTCAGCGCCGAAATGGAAATTGACAGTAAAAGGTTTGAAAGGTGTGACAGGAAGAAAACCTCGCAGTTGCACTACGAATCAAGTGTTAGGAGAGGGTGGAAAGTAAGATGATGAAAGAATATGAAAGGAGGTACAGTAAGAGCAACGAAAGTGGTGGCAGCTAGGGGCCGAAGGCACGCTGCACAGAACCTTAAGTAATGCCTACAGTGCACCGTATGAGGTCCACTGACGGAACTACGTTGTTTGGTAGCCTTACTTCTAACCTCATGACACCTAACGCTGGTGAGTACACTACCTTCGTTCATGAGGTCTGTTATTTCTTTTATATACTCTTCAACCATCAGAAAGAAGGTGCAGTGTCATACCTAACTTTCATCTTGCTGCTTCTCAGGATCTGTCTTCTTTTCGCCATAAAATGCTTCCGTGAAGGCCCCTCTTCGGTTCTCATTTTCTGGCCAACTCTTCTCTCAGCAACTTCGATCCTCTTGAACCACCTCCTTTACACCTCCAACCCTGCGCCCCTCCACAATAGTCACTGCTTGTAACGTCCGTATGTTTGTTTGTTTGTATGGCGTTTTTACGTTGCATGGAACCAGTGGTTATTCAGCAACGGGACCAACGGCTTTACGTGACTTCCGAACCACGTCGAACGTTCGTATGGGTCAAGTATCTTCAACAATTGCAAAGATATTTGACAAATATAAGGCTAAGTGATTCGTCAATAGTTTGCTGGCTTAAGTGCGTTCCCTCTTCTGCCTGAAAACAAACATCGATTCCAACCATTCCATAGAAAAATGAACATTCATCCTTCCAACTTCTTCGCCATTGCTTCAACTTCTATTGCTGTTGTAGTTTTAACTTGCATCAGCACACACCTTACAACACCGTAAGATCTACAACACCGTAAGATCTACACTAGATATTTCCTTTTTCCTCACTGATGTCTGGACATCCTCTTCCTAGGGTTTTGTAGGTTTTCTGTAAAAGGAAACTACAGAAATGGCTTTGTCTGTCCGTCAGCACTTTTTCTGCCAGCCCTCAGATCTTGAAAACGACTGGCGCGAGAGGTCTGCAAATTGGTAGTTGATCATCCAACCTCCAATCATCAAACATATCAAATTGCAGCCCTCTAGCCTCAGTAGTTTTTATTTTATTTAAGGTTAAAGTTAGCCATGATCTTGCGTCTGGCAACGCTATAGGAGAGGTCACCAAAGGGTCGTGGCTGAAAGTTTCATGGGAGGCGGCTCATACAGCATTATACGCTGTTACCCCCTGAGACATTTTTCAACTTGGCACAAGACGCCCTGAGGTAAAATTCCAGCTTACGGCTTTACTCATTCCCTCTCCGAACCTATTAATGCTTTTGGAGATGACTCAACACTTCCGTATTTCTTCTACTTCCTCCTCCCAGTCACCTTTGGTTGTTTAAACCCAGTTTTGAGTTGTTTTTTATTCACCTAACAGTTCTCTGCAATTCATCAATTCCAGGGAACATCTACCAATTCCTCAGTCTCCTGTTCCATCTTATTCGATTATTTCTAATATAGTCCCGTTTCTTAAAAATAGTACTGGGCGATATCGCATACTGTCAACTAATAAATAAGCGTTTAAGAAATGAGGTTTTATAGTTTAAATGTTTTTTTAGTCCACCTTCGTAAGTTTAATACTTTAAGAAGTAGGTCTATCATCACTGAATTCTCATTACATTCGGGTTTGGTCCAGATGAAAGCATATGACGGTGTATCCTTCTAGTGTTCGTCAAAATAAAAACACTTTACTTCTAAAACTACAACACAATACCGACTATATATAGCAAGGCTTCAAGAATCAAACGGCCTTTGCCAAGCGGTGTCCACTATCCACCTACTCCAAAATAGCTCCAGTTAAAACAAACCATTAACAAGGATCCTATTTACAAATCGCTGCATACCAAAGCGACGACGCACGTTCCCTTTATCTCGCCATTTCCTAAAACAATCTCCCCAATCAGGTAACTCACCTGTGGGAAAGTTGAGTCACAAGGAGCGAAAGTAACCACCCGGATGCCGACGCGGCCAGGTAAATGCTCTGCTCTTCCGCGCCTTCGGAAGTGTACATAACGTGTCCCGAGATGGAACGACATGTCGACCAAATAAAAGGGCGGTGAAAACCTACCTCGCCTGGGATATTTATAGCCGTGATGATGATGATGATGTCCGTTGCTTTCCTTAACAAAATTATATCGTCAGATATTTTCAAACGAAATATATATATATATATATATATATATATATATATATATATATATACACACACACACACACACACACATATATATATATATATATATATATATATATATATTATATATATATATCTCTATATTATGCTATCTATATCTAGATAGATATAATCGATAATAAGGCATCTAGATATCGATATACATTATATAATCATATATCTCTCGATAATAAATACCTCATAGATATATATAGATAATCGAATATCTAGATCTATATCGATATCTAGATTTTATATATATATTATTAGTATAGATATAACTGAAGGATATATATATATAATATCTATAATCTATATCTATCCTATATATATATATAGATATATATATATATATATATATATATCGTGATACCATATATACATATACAGCGCAAAATGCGGCACCCAAAGCAATAATGCTAACTCTAATATAATGTTTAAATCACTAGAAATACACTTTATTTCAAATCATTAGAATTTCATTTAAGTTCAATTGACAAAAATACATAAATACATTGTTGACTGCAGTGCTTTCAAACTATGTTTTCAACACTGCAACTATTAAGACGCCGATACTAAAAGTCAGCCTTTTCCTAATCTGCGCACAATACAATCAATTACCCGCCCTTATAGAATAGAACAGAACACAATAGAACAGACTTTAGGCCAAAGACCACACGCTCGGACCTATGAGGTCATTCAGTGATGAAACGGAATTTCAGAGTAAAAAGGTTTGAGAAGTGTAACGGGAGAAATAACTCGTAGTTGCACCATGAATCAATTGTTAGGAGAGGGTGGAAAGTAAGATGAAAGAAAGAGAATATGAAAGGAGGTACGGTAAAATGAATAAAAGGGGCTGCAGTTGGGGGCCGAAGGACGCTGCAAAGAACCTAAAGTGCACCACATGAGGCGCACTGTCAGCACTAATCGCTATAACTCGTTTATAGGTATGTATAATACACTTGCCCTTTTCAATGTCATTAAATGTTGAATCATCTGGGGGGGAAATGCATTCAAAATAAAACCGGCTATTTACATTCATTTTCCCAATTCATCTCCAACTGAATTAAGGAAAAGTTCAATTCTTTGAACAGCTTCAGAATTCTAAACCTGCTTAACTTGCAGATTCCTATAATACTCCCCCCCCCCCCCCCCCCCCAAGACGGGTGGGTTTAGTCTACATGAATAGATGTAAGTTAATCTTAGCAGATGAAGCCTTTACAGTTTTGCTTTAACGATAGAAAATGAATGATGTAGAGCGATGATTTGAACTAAAGTATAACGGGCACCAAAATACAGGGCGTCCTGTAGGCCTGGAACGAAAACGTTCACAGCAAAAATAGCAAAATCGATGCCATCAGATGACTTGCAAAGCAAGAATTACGTTAGATCTTTGGAAATCTGGGAAGGACTATAGTTTGCATGAAGGTTTGAGGAGCTACGAGAGAGAAGGGGACAAGGCGAATACAAACAAACAGAGAGAGAGAGAGAGAGAGAGAGAGAGAGAACGCACACGTCTTCCGTCACATGAACTGCAGCGTGGTCTAAAGTTCGCCACAGCATCACTTCATCTCGTCGCCATGGGGCATCATCCATCCTCATCTCTTGAGAGGAGAACATGAAGATGACTGTCCGAGGCTCATGGGGTCTCAGCCATGCCAAAAGACGGCCTTGCTTGTACAAGCAATTACTGAGAAAAGCGCTTTTGTTTGAGCTAAGCCTTGAACGTTCTGTTCGCTTTCTTTTCTAGAGAGAGAGAGAGAGAGAGAGAGAGAGAGAGAGAGAGAGAGAGAGATTCTCCAACCTCCTTTGATAGTTATAATTGGAACAACAATCCCTCACTGCTGAGAAAGGTAATCAAATATTAGCCACGCTCTTGGCCACTTACAACGGGCCTCCAGAAGCCCATACGAGAAAACGGTATTGCAACACTATGTATTGTCATTAATACCCTTCATTAAATATGCAACGGCGTTTTTACCAGACTCCCAGGCCAAGGAGTTTTCCTATAGTCCAGACATCCTAAGTGCGCCTTCGTATACACACTTAAATAGGTTGCGAACCCCTGGGATATCTCGACTATCTGGTAAAATAAACGCCAAACGAAGGATAAGGATTGCACACATGCGGGGTGAACTTTCCTTCCGACTCGTGACGTCATATGTGTGACGTCACGTCGCCCCCAGCCTCTTATGGGGCAGATGCTGTCGCCGTCTTCATTTTATTACCAAGAAACTTCGGGAGTTCTGGGAAACACTTGAGGGCCGAATAACTGACACGACGCTACGGCCCACTTGAATATCGGCCTTGAGATTTCCTGTGCGAAAACTTGGAAAGAATTTTTACACTGGTTAAAAGATCATCAAACACTGGTAGTGAGTAGTACAAGTAAATCGTTACTGAGGTTTTAGTTTGTTGCCCAAGAATTGTAACTAATTATAAAAAATGACTCCTAGAATTTTAAATATGCCTCTGGCATGATGAATTTGCAGTCAAAGAGTTTTAAATATGCTTCCGAAAGAACGATTTTACAATATGGAATGAGACTCAGATTTTCAAAAATTAATATGCAATAAAAAAATATATCAAAATTTGAAATAAAGCTGAATATCACTAATGAAACTGTCAGCGAAAAGGTTGGAGAGAGAGAGAGAGAGAGAGAGAGAGAGAGAGAGAGAGAGAGAGAGAGAGAGAGAGAGAGAGAGAGAGAGAGAGAATCAAATATCCTGGACCTACTAACGATCATACTTCGAGTTTTGTAAAGAGTTTTAAATCAGCCACCATAGTTTGCATCTTTACCTACTTTCACGTGAATCTACCAAAACGAGATCCTGCAACCACACGTGACAACCTAGGAGATGGGATCAATGTAAAGAAGAGTAGTATCATCTGAGATTACATTCCTGTAGTTACTAGACTGCTCATTAAATATTTCTCATTACAATAAGGACCTCAAGACTGAACGGTCCGAAGTACCCCTAAAACTCAGACCTATCATAAGAACTTTTAGTGTGGCCCTCAAGAGTTCATACCTTTAGATAATGTGAGAGTGACAGAAACTAGAGGGTTATCGGCAGGGCTACTGCTATTCAAACCACATTAATCTAATGGAGTAACATTACCAATTATCCAGCAAGTGTTATATTAACCCCTTCCCACTAACTTGCTTAGTGTAATTATAAATTTGGAACAATGTAATCAGTTTGGGCATACAACTCCATTAGTAAGTATCAAGGCTGGGTAAAAGATTCTTAATTTCAATTGACTGAAAAGCTAAGTCAGTCAATTTAGCTCCTGGAAAACAAGAATGGGGAATGTCGAATTCCACAATATTCCGTTTACATTCAAAACACAGCATCCAAAATTTCGCATTTGTCCACGGTTTAGTTCTCTGTACTATTGTGCCGGTTTTGTCTGTCCGTCCGCCCTCAGATCTTTTAAACTACTGAGGCTGGAGGGCTGCAAATTAGTATGCTGACCACCAACCCTCCTATCATCAAACATACCAAATTGCAGCCCTCTAGCCTCAGTAATTTTATTTTATTTAAGGTTAAAGCTAGCCATAATTGCACTTCTGACAGAGCTATAGATACCAACAACATAGGCCACCACCAGGCCATGGCTGAAAGTTTCATGGCCGGCTGCTAAGTGTTTTGATGGGCCGTGGCTGGCCACCACCGGACATAAAACCCGATTGCGCCGAAGATACTTTGGCGCATTTTTTTACTTGTTTTTGAGATGAAGGTAGACCAGTAATTTGAAGAAATGACAGAATGATACGTATCACCTACATAATAAAACTGGCAGTCAATATTTACAGTGCAAGTCAATACCTTTGGCAGAACAGCTATTAGATACGACCCATTTAACTTTACTTGCTGAAAACAACAGCACAATTGCATTTACCTCTAAAGACGTTCATCTTTATCATAAAACTTTTATAATCAACCTGCTGTATTTTCTTTAATAAGGGCAACTGTTTTACTATTTACCTCTTCAGCTTTACAATTACTCTATATTTAAATGGCTACTTAAATAGCAAGCAGCTTATAAAAGATTATATATATATATATATATATATATATATATATATAGTATATTATATATTATATATATATATATATATAATCTATATATATATATATATATATATATATATAATCTATATATATATATATATTTACATATATTATAATATATATATATATATATATATATATATATATATATATATAATACATATATGGGGAGCTGTAGCTTTACCTGCCATTAATGTTCTATTAACTTAACCAATGAGTGGCTTTAATTCCAACGTCATTTCACGAGTTAACGATGTTAACTGATACCACCTACGATATCTCTACCAAGTAAACCTCCTTATGCCAGGGTTAGTCTCTGCTCAAAGGTAACCGCCGCGGGTAGGAAGGCTGGTGTGACCTGAGAATTCCACGGCAAGAGGAAATGTTACATTACTCTGTATTCATCCATACAGAATGATGTACCTTATATGACTGCCAAAATGGGATGGGGGACAAAACCCTCGCTTCATGAAGACAAATCAAACGAAAACAACACACTTTTTAAAAAATAGTTTCAGTCCACAACTGATGAAGGGAAAGTTGTAAGAACGACACAGCTTATGCACCATACATAGGTCCCTGCATTTTATATGATCAAAGGGCAAAAATTAATACCTGTAACCAAATGCCTAAGTTGGTATTTTAACAAGAAAATATATTACGTATTTTACAAAAAAAAAATTATATATGTATGCATGTATATATATATATATATATATATATATATATATATATATATATATATAAATATATAAATATATATATTACTTAAGTCACAGGTGGCCAAACAGTTGATCGTAGCCACTTGTTTGATCGATCGCCGTTCCCCCACAATTCTATATAAAAAAAAACAAAAACACAAGCATATATATATATATATGTGTGTGTGTGTGTGTGTGTGTATATATATATATATATATATATATATATTACATAAGTGAGGCAATTGCACTCATGTTTTACGTGCTATGGCGCTATTTGAATTTTTTTCTCACCTAACAATATGGGATTATGTAGTATGGTAGATGTAAAAAAAAAAAAAAAATCGTCTTTAGAGTAGATCTCGGAGTCCAAAAGTCTGGCCACCCCTGACTTAAGTAAATTAAATAATGCCGAGATGAAAACTTACCAATGAGTTCATCAGAACTCGGGAAACCCATTAAGTGTGTTTCTGAATGCTTCCCGTTACAACAAATTACCACTAGGAAAAATCTTGGCGGAATATCAAGTGCCCTTAAGAAATCTCGGGCATTCGAAAGTACGCTTATCCATACCACATGACATTCATGGACGACGACATTTTAAATCACAAAACTCACTTCATTTTTGCACTGCGTTCCCTAGAATAGATTATGCCAAGTTACACCACACTGTTGTATACGCATCAAAGGCAACACACGAACTGTGTATATGAAGCACCCCAACCAAACATCGTAACCAAGTAACCGCTGAAAAACAGCGTTAATCCTCGCGGTTCCGGAAAATACCGGACACAGTTCTCCGCTACACATTTTGCACGGAACTTACACAAACGGGGAAGTATTTCAATATAAAAGAAGACCAAAAGCTCTACAGATCACAAAACGACTTATATTCACGAGTCGATTGCATTCAGGTTCTTAATTTATTGCGAAAATGAGAAGCGAGAAAGAACGGCAGTTTTTCAAGACACCACGAATATCTAAAGCAGAAAAACGATCCCTACCTACAAAGTTTATGAACGCCTACAGCGAAATTAAGCATGCTTATGAAAAATTACCTTTAGTGCAGTACAACTACATCAGGTACGTACATCCAAGAACACAAGTTAGAAGAGAGCTTGAAACGATTCAAAGTCTTTAAACACACTAAAAACCAAATTCACGAAAGTACCTATAATTCCGAACTAAGGATACTATACAATTTTTTGGTTCAACAACAGTAATGATACATTCTCATACATGTTTTAAATATATATATATATATATATATAATTATATATATATATATATATATATATATATATATATATATTATCATTTTTTCTATGATTAATAACAAATATTATCGCTATTCTACCTCATACTGATAAAATAAAGATTACATTACAATCTTTCCCTTAACTACTCGCATTAACAATTAACTTGACTATAACCAAATTAGAATGCTTTATTTAATTTCATATTCTATTTTTGAACACAGGAACCTTTCAGTTAGACGGAGTTGGGTTGAATATAGAATTTAGGCTTAAGGTCAAGCACTGGGACCTACGAGATCATTCAGCGATGAAATTGAAATTGACAGTAGAAGGTTTGAAAGGTGTAACAGAAGGAAAACCTCAAAGCAGTTGCACTATGAAGCAATTGTTAGGAGAGGGTGGAAAGTAAGATGAAGAAAAAGAATGAAAGGAGGTACAGTAAAAGGAATGAAAGCGGTTGCAGCTATTGGCCGAAGGCATGCAGCAAAGAACCTTAAATTAATGCCTACAGTGCACCGCATGAAGTCCACATGCGGCACTATCCCCCCTATGGAGGCCAGTTTGATGAGAGAGAGAGTGAGTTACAAGGATTAAGATGTCTCAGACTTATTAGTCCATCCGAGGGGACATCGAGAGAGAGAGAGAGAGAGAGAGAGAGAGAGAGAGAGAGAGAGAGAGAGACTTTCTCTACTTACCATAGGAGACGGGGGGACCTGGATCGGCGTCGTGGGACCGGAGGTGAAGTTGTCGATCCTGAGGACATGATCCCCGGGGAACGGAGGGCGTCCTGTTCGGCGTCCTGCCTGACGCCTCTGAGCCATCGAGAGGATGTCGTCGTTTCCCTCCATCCTCATCCTGGACGGAGTCGGAGGAGGAGGAGGTCGGGACGGATGCGGATGGCGAGGATTGGCGAAAATTCGGTCACTGGGGTCCACAGGTGGACCTGGAAACGGATGAGAATCACGTCAGTTTATAATGAATGAAAAAAAAAAAGTCGAAATCGTTGGAATAAGACGTAACACTGAAAACCATATAAGATTATGAGAAATGTAAAACTAGAATAAATATAAAAGTTGTCAAAAATGTTCGAAAATAACAAACTAAATACATAACGGAACTAAAACTAATGAAGAAATTGACTATAGATACAAGTAAACTCAAGTTATTTTATATGAAGGCCAAGATCCCGAGACAAAAATATAATTAGCTAAAAACCTGGAGTTCATAACACGTTTTGAATATCTAGGTAACCGTAACTTGAATGCCTCAAAATGTTATCAGAATTATCACAAAATTTCGAAATGAGGAAAAATACCATCTCCGGATCCAGGGGAGGATCCAAGGAGGTATAATTAAAATCTTTGAGTCATGTACTTAGAAGAAAAAAACACACACACACGAAATAGAAGTTTGAGGAAAACAATGTCACAGCATAGCAGTTTGCTAAGTAGGTACTAGATTGAAATTACCCATGAAGACGAAAAACTTACGACAGAAGTCTATAAAAAAAACTACTACTACTACTCAATAAACAAAAATGTAGAGCGAAGACAAATAAAAATTAAAGCGTAAAAAAGGCAGTTATTGATTAGTCACAAACCTGAAAACGATCTAAAAATCTATAAGTGTTACACAGTGAATATGAATTTAAAAAAATTTAAGGGATAATTTAATATTCAATCAATAATAACAAAGCAATAAAAGATACATGACTCATCCATGTGACGAAACTATGAAACTTCGCTTTCATAAATGCTTGTTTCCAATCATTTAAAAAATGAAATAGCCTTCGAGAAAAGTTTAAGAATTTCTCTGTAATATCTAGAAAAAACTTCAAAGGAATGTAAATTCAGACATAAAGCGTTAGTATAAAAAAAAATGCAATAAGAAAGCAGACTAAAAAAGAATAAATGATCATAAATTCCTTCTTTGAAACGTCTAAACTTACCGTATTCTAAAAATTAGTAATGACAAAAGAAAACATGAACCGACTTCCTTCATTGAAGAAAAAACTCGGACTTGTGGAGACCAAAGCATTTATAACAAAGCTAATACAGAGTGAAAAAACAACGCGTATAGAAAATGAGATAATTGAGCAGACCGAGGCGAAGATAGCTCGAAATATGAAGAAGATAGGTGTAGGAATTGTAAAGAATTGCTTTAATAATAAAGAATAAACTAATATTTTAAAACATACATCTAAACCAAGTAGCAAAAGGTCAAAACGAAGGAGAAAGACTGGAAATACAATAAAAAAAAAAATTACTAGAATACTGAGGAATAAAATTTATTACCAAGGGAATCTTTCCACTATGACAAGGCGCCTTTCCCTCAAAACAGCTGCCACATGCCGCCAGAATCCATACTTCCAAGGTCTACTGGAGGCCGAACTAGCATTCCAGTCCCAGTAATGGTCCTTTTCATGATGGAATGCAATGGGTACCAAAACTCGAACGCGGCCTTCAACTGAAGTTTACTCTTATTCTCTTTTATTTTC
>NC_061091.1:56815340-56857840 GCF_015104395.2 Macrobrachium nipponense
ATAGGCGTCATGTAAAACGACGGTCGGAATGACCTTTTGACGAACTGGTTTGTGGTAGAAAAGGCTTTAAGGATGAAAGTTTTGTGGATGAAATGGCCGTTGGACGACCTGGTTTGTGGTGAAGTTTGCCCCATAATGAACTCAATCGTGGAACTGCTTTTGAATGAGCTGTTTGGTGGAGGAAGCAGCCTTTGGACAATTACTTTCTGGAGGAAATGACCTTCAGGCCAACAGGTTTGTGGATAGAGCAACCTTTGAATGAACTGATTTGAGATGAAAGGATGTCTGGTAGAAAGGTCAAAATGAACAAACTACTGTACAATATCACGTTTCTAATATAAGGAACAATTCAACCAATACAGCTGGATATGAGACATACATTACATACAACAAACAGTTTTTTAAGCGTTATTCTTCTTACAAAATAACAATCATTAAAAGTAACACGCCTCAATACAGTAATAGTCAAGTCTCACTTAAGTTAACCTATCGAGGCATTAAGCGTCTATCAACTCGCACTACAATTCATACCCAATAAATGGGTGATATGCAATCCAAATTATCTATCTGTTAACTGACGTGTACTTAAGAGAATTCACGGTATGTTTGATGTGTGACTACTGTACATATTAAGAGTAGAAAGAGTAGATCAATTACGGTTATGAGGAGGCTAGTGCATAATGAATGAAGACAAAAATCAACTGTTTTATGTGCACTTAAGTAGCCTTATACGGGGCAAATGAAAAAAAAAAAAACAGGAATCACACACTTTCTTACCATACATAATCAAACAACAATTGCCAGTAACACCAACGCCTCTTGATTCGCGCATTTCCTTATCTAGTAATGTTCTCGTTAAAACTGATAAAGGATTTCTCAGACGTCGCGCTACCATTAACCGTATCTTTCCTATCAACTGATGAAGAGGTTACATTAATACTCCAAGACGTTAGCGACCTGGATTCTGCACGAGAGCCTGATGTGGTAAATCAGTCAGTAACGCCTAAAAGCAAATGCATCCAAGGAATTTCCTAGTTTATTCGAAGGAAGCAATGGATCTGGATAAACATGTGAACTGCAGAGAGAGAGAGAGAGAGAGAGAGAGAGAGAGAGAGAGAGAGAGAGAGAGAGAATATGCCTTCTCTAAACATACACGGAAGTTGCAGACACGTTTATTTGAGTTGAATTGAATATATAGATTTTAGGCTAAAGGCCAAACACAGGGACCTATGAGGTCATTCAGCACTGAAATGGAAATTGACAGTGAAAGGTTTGAAAGGTGTGACAGGAGGAAAACCTCAAAGCAGTTGCCCTACGAATCAAGTGTTAGGAGAGGGTGGAAAGTAAGATGAAGAAAGAGAATATGAAAGGAGGTACAGTAAAAGGAAGGTAAGTGATTGCAGCTAGGGGCCGAAGGCGCGATGCAAAGAACTTCAAGTAATGCCTACAGTGCACCGCATGAGGTACAATGACGGCACTACCCCTTTACGGGGAACACGTAAACACTGGCTACGTCAATTGTAAGCCCAAATGAAACATATATTTCTATTCAGGTGCAAGTTATGAAGGCCTAATATATTTCGTCAAATAACGAGATTATATCCAATTTTATTTTATACATATACATACACACACACACACACACACACACACACACACACACACACACATATATATATATATATAATATATATTAATATATATATATATATGTACAAATTTATTTGCTATGTATACATTATATACACAATAATTCTAAATGGTGTCATGAGACAGAAACTAGGACTACGTCACTCATTTTTTAAATCTAAAGCTGTGACATACCTCATGCTAGGTATGACCATATTGGCATTGTTAATTTTCACATTCATAAAAAAAATTAACATAAATTACTTGGTACCGGCTCGATAAAATGAAGTGCCACTCATGACTGGATATTGCCCCTGGCACCGAGGGCAAGAGACGCAGCGATCGGCAAAAAGATCAAAGAAAAAAGAAAATACAAAAATACTGAAATTTAGCACTACTTGACGCTCACTGTATTGTCGCACTATGGTCTCCGTTCAAGATGCAGGATTGTGATCACATAATTGCCGGCGAACACCCCCACACAGTACCATTACATTTCTAAGTTAAACTAAAAATACTCATGATTTTTCGTCCACGAGATAAAAATATCCACACGATGACTGCTGACGTACAGATAGGGATGTATAGAGGTTTGATGCGAGATCCAATGGAAAAGATAAGTTTGTTCGATTAACTTCACAAGAAATTAACACACGAGAGATCTGGAGCGAAGATCCAGGAGATATAACACCTGGCTGCACACTGGGGGAGTAGCAGCGTTTATCGTAGACTCTTGACATTTCCGCGACATTTGAGGTTGTGTGGAATTATTAAAGTGACGAAAAACCATCTTCCTTCTAAAGGCTAAACTTTTCTCGCGCAGCGAATCTAAAACCCATCAATATCACTTCCTCAAGCTTCTTAGATTTCCTCAAGTCACCACGTTCCTTCTCCGTAGTTACGAAAACTTTCAAAATGAATGTTGTTCGTCATTTCTTCGATTTTTTTCTTCCAGCTAGTCAGACATACGCTACGTTGCCTGGTTAGCAAACTTAGCAACATAAGGATTTGTGAGCACACCGACGGGACAGGGGCCCCAAGCCCCGCTACCTGTCTCCCTGCCCACACCCCCCTCTCCAACTGCAAAGGTTTCAGACTGACGTGAATCGCAGTGAGTAATAATGAGGCCTCAACAGAACCAGTCAGTGAAGGTCAGGCAAATTGGTTACCGAAGACGACTAGAAAGCCTGAACATGTATGGCTTAGAAATACGACGATTGCGAGGACAATTTGATAAAAACATTCAAAATACTGAAAGACATAACAGAAGCAGACAGTAACCTATTTACGTTAAACGAAAACCAGACAGGAAATAATGGATGGGAATTGGAGCTGAAGAGATAAAACACATCCCACTATAGGAACTTCTTCACATACAATATCGATAGGTGAGACGTGGAATAAACTGCCACCATTAGTTGTAAACAGCAACAGTGTAGAAGAGTTTAAAAGAAAGCTAAACAAAATCATTAGGATACTGTGAACGAACAGTAAAACTTTCTCCTAGAGATAAGTGAGTACACGATGTCTCCTCAGATGTACTAACAAGTCTCTGAGGCATCCTAATCCTTGCAACTCCACATGAGGCTTATGTTCTCCGCTTTCTTGGGACTTCTTCCATCACTTTATGTTGGTCCGCTGATATGGTGGCTAGTGTTGTTGAAGGCCGCTCAGATGTCGCGGGTTCGCGCTCTCCAAAGGGAGATGTAAAAACACTATAGTTCTGTATCATGATCAGTCACTACTGCAGTGCGGGGTCTGCGGTGGGAGGTAGAAACCAACATTCTTGGGAAGCTTGAATTGCAAGTCAATGGCCCCTTTGGTGTGCTTGTTCCATGTGAAAAGGTTTCATCTAGTGAAATATTATAATAATAATAATAATAATAATAATAATAATAATAATAATAATAATAATAATAATAATAATAATAATAATATGGATATTGATTCATTCTCCAACATCCCTTCAATACAAATGACAGAAATCAAAATGTCGTTTCCAAGTACACTCAATAACATTTCTGTATTAAAACATTGTAAAATCGATGTCAATGTTGTAGTGCTCTAGACTCGAGCTTGTTTACCAATAAACATTTCACCGGTTTCTGATAGGAGAAAAAACTGCGAGTTTAAGAATTTAAGCGGAAAAAAATTCCTTCCGCGAAGAACTTTGTGTGTATTGCAATAATAAACAAATGGATTTACCGATATAAGAACTTTGCTATCAAAACGTGGAAAAACAAAAACGCTCTTTGGCATAAATCTAACCATTTATCTACCTTCTGTGGCAAACAAGTGACATATCATAAAATAAACTCCATAAATTAAAACAAGTACGTAAAATCTATTGTCTGGACGGTTCGCCGAGCTTGTTGCAACTGTCCAAATCCAGACAAAAGTTGAATGCCGAAATCGAGCTAAAACAAATACCAAGCGAGTGGGGCCGAGAACAAAAGTTGAATCAATACTCTTAAGTCGACATTTAAAATCATCAGATTGCTCATAGCAGCTTTTACTACTAACTACTATAGTAGATTCACATCAACCGTGCATTTGATGCCGATAGGCCCGTCCCTTACGACGCTCCTGATTGGATCAGATTGCTCATTGCAGCTTTTACTACTAACTAATATATATAGCAGTTCCACATCAACCGTGCATTTGATGTCTGGGCCCATCCCTTACGACGCTCCTGATTAGTTGTTGTTAAACCAGTCACAGAGCTGGAAACTCTCAGTCTCTCTCGAGAGTTCACATAGGCAGAGTGTGTGTTCCTCCTCTCCTGAGGGATACTTCTTTCAAACGTATACCTAGGAAAGGTGGAACACACATCCTGCCCATGTGAACTCTCGAGAGAATGAGTGTTTCACACCCTGTGATTGGCTTATCAACAGCCAATCAGGAGTGTCGTAAGGGACGATCCTAGACATCAAATGCACGGTTGATACATATCTACTATAGCCACAAGGGATCGCGTTCTCTAGCTTAACGTCGAAAAAGAACAAAATCAAGCGCAAAGGAATATTATATAGAATATTAAAATTCATCTAAGCATACATAATAAATCAATATATTAGCCTTCACTTTCATAGTCGACTGGCCCAAGGACGTCACATAAGTTTAACACCTAAATGGCCCAGACAGGGCTACTCGTCCGACCATGAGCCACGCGCTGGCACAAGGCCCTGTGACTCAGTATCCAACCAGCCACCACAATCCAGGCGTCCTGCAATATAACCCATAGCTACCAAAGTCTAGCGCATTGTTAGATTTTTTCTCATTGTACACATTTATTACTTTGCATTAAAAAAAAAAAGTTGCATTCACCAAGAACTACGACGCCTGAATTTCTCATTATCATTTTCAGTGTACTGACATTACAACAACAGTGCCTATCAAAAATTTAGAGAAACTTCGTCGTAATATTTTGAAAGTATTATATGAATAATAAATAATTCGGAAATGTTTATATATTATATAATTCGGAAATGTTCATATATTATAAAAGTATTCTTACACAATGAAATAAAATTCAAGATATACTTAACTCATCATTCAATTTATAAAACATAGTGCCTTAATACAATGGATGTACACTCGGCAAGGCATGTTAAGATACAGTTTTTTAAAATCTTCGGACATATAGTGTTTAATAATGCCGCACCTGGCAACTCTAGAAAGGGGGCGGAGCTTCAAAATCATAGCGTTTGTTGCTTTCTAGATTTCCATTAACTTTACACCGTAAAGATTCTGTAGAGGTCCTTTAATAATTTATACTTGAATGTAGAAACAGGCTCTATATTATTCGTTAATATTGGTTTGGTAACGTCAGTTCAGGGTAGAATATCGGTCATCCTTCTTTAAAACCTATTGTGAAACCTTATTTATAAGTAATGTTTGACACTCAACTGACGTAACATTCATGCGTAATTGAAGACGGATCTTAAACAATGAGAGAAAGTATTTTAAAATTGGTCAGTAATTGTGGAAATCGTGAGGAACATTACAGTAAAGAATGAAATATTATGACGATAGAGAGCGAGCGCGCAAGCATACGCCTATCGATAGATACTTAATTCATTATATTTACTTTGAGAGATTAAGTGACAATATTTTTTTCAAATGTTTCAAAAGTGGTGAGAGAGAGAGAGAGAGAGAGAGAGAGAGAGAGAGAGAGAGAGAGAGAGAGAGAGAGAGCACAAGCATAGGCCTATCTGTAGAGATACTTAATTCATTATATTTACTTTGAAAGATTGAGTGATATTTTTTCAAATGTGTTTTAAAAGTGAGAGAGAGAGAGAGAGAGAGAGAGAGAGAGAGAGAGAGAGAGAGAGAGAGAGAGAGAGCACAAGCATAGGCCTATCTGTTGAGATACTTAATTCATTATATTTACTTTGAAAGATTGAGTGATAATAGTTTTTCAAATGTGTTTTAAGAGAGAGAGAGAGAGAGAGAGAGAGAGAGAGAATATAATCTGCTTACGTGAAAGCTTAGGCCTATTTATAACCACTCAATTTCATTATATTTTCTTTGGGAGATTGAGTGGTAATATATATTTTTAAAGTATGTTTTAGAAGTGGAGAGAGAGAGAGAGAGAGAGAGAGAGAGAGAGAGAGAGAGAGAGAAATTATAGTATTGGTGACGGACTTGTGACGGGGAAAGGCAGAATAAAGAGAGGTGTGTCGGTGCACAGATACCTGGGAAACGGGATGATATGACTGCCAAGATCGTGCAGCACTATGCTAGATAAAATTTGAAGGATCATAATATTCAAGTCAATTCTCTAAGAAATTCATACCCTAATCTTGATTTCATTCGACAGTTGCCATAACATTCAAAGATTGTAAAAAGACGTGGAAAATTTTAGACACAGGCTGCGATCATTCTTGCTCTCTTGATATAATCTGTACTTTTGAAAATCGGGTTTCATCCACAAATAATTCCCGAAAAAAGCTGTGTTAAGTAAAAATAGTTATTACCACAAATAACCCAATATGTATTGCACAGGCAATTAAAGTTTTATATTGTGCAAATAATGCTGATGTGTTGGGAGATCTTTCAGCCTCGCAGCAAAGAAATGCAGTCGTGTAGGGCTGTAGGCTACTACGAACTGCTTTGTAATGGGAGCATATAGCCAGAACATCTTTGAGCTGACATGCTACTTTAACCTTGATAAAGATTTATGTTTAAAGACGGTAGCTTTGTAAACAGCAACTAGCATTCGATCCATGTCAACGCCAAAGTAATCAAAGTGTGAAATCCGTTACGTAAGCCAGTAACCAGTGACTTGCGCTTTCTTGCTCGAAGTTCGAGGGCTCCTCCACATCATAGAAAACGCTCTTGCGGATGCAACTAGATTTGCTCAAACTACCTTGGCCTTAGCAACATTGGCTGCTATTGACGTCAGCTAACATTCAACGCTTTGGAATACAAACATGAGTTTGTAGAAGCTAAAAATAATTGCATTCACCACTTACAATGATACAATAATATCCCCGTTCATGAAGGAAAACGAGTATATATTGTCGTCGTGATACATAGTACTACCATCAGAAATTCACATTCTATCTACCAGATCTCTATGAACGAATCCATCTGAGAAATTCCAATTACTTCGGACATATATCGTGTTTTTAAGTATCTGAGCAGTTTTGTTTTGCAGTTTTAACTAATATGATATAATTTGCAGTTTATTTTCATATTCTAGATTAAATTTAGCGATAGTATGTCTTGTCAGTAAAAACAAATGGGAAATTCAATGAACGAAAGCTAATGAAAACTGTATCTTCAGTTTTCTTGTCGAGTGTACATTTAACTGCCTAATGCTTCTGGGGAATGAATACAGCTATATATATATATATATATATATATATATATATATATATATATATATATATATATATATATATATATATATATAAGTACATATGTACATACATACATACATACGTACGTTCGTACACACACACGCACGCACGCACGCACACATATATATATATGCTATATATAATTGTACTCATTCCCAGAAGTATTAGGCATTTAAATGTACAGCCATTGTATTAAGGCACTATGTTTTTTAATTGTATGACGAGTTCAATATATCTTTAATTTTATTTCAGTAAGAATACTTATATGCGTATATATACATATAATTTATATACATGCATATATACATACATACATACATATATATATATATATATATATAATATATATATATATATATATATATATACACATATGCATATGTATATATTATATATGTATATATATATATATATATATATATATATATATATATATATATATATATAATACAAACACACACATATATATATAATAATATATATATATATATATATATATATATATATATATATATATATATATATCTTCGAGTGTACGAGAGGATCGGGTAGTTTAATTCAGATATTATTCCATTCAACCCAACAGTTTGAATCTTATACTATTATAACCAATGGGATCAAGTAAATATATCTTGATGGTATTACCTTTTACACATACGTACATCGAGAAGTGTGGCAGTTGGAAATCAACGATGTATTATTATTTACAATGGCATTATTTCAACTGCATACTCCAAATACGTACACAATGTTATAAAAAAAAATATCCACATATACTTACTACGCTATGATAAATGCACAGGTATAAATGTAACCCCTATTTGCAATGTCTCATGTCTTTATATATAAAAAATATTTATATAACTTATTCTAGACTAAAAGTATAGGTAGTATTCTATAAAACAGGATAAACAGCATATGTTGTACGGCTGTCGCTGTGATATTTTATGAATAATTAATTATTAACGCATACTGTCTTCTTATTTAATGAATAATTGTTAACGCATACTGTATTCCTATTTATTTTATGAATAATTATTAACTTATACTGTATTCTTATTTATTATATGAATAATTACTAACACATACTGTATTCTTATTTATTTTATGAATAATTATTAACGCATACTGCATTCTTATTCAGAAACTTCGCTGTATAGCTTGTACCAAAACAGCACGGTATTTTAGCACTTTACATGACATTCCTGCTCATTGTAATTCTTCAGAAACCAATAATCAGCTCCGTACCAGGCGTCAATTCAGTCAACCTATCAGTAGCTTTTTCTAGATTTACGCAAATGTTTCAAGTCCAAATGTTCGTCCACACTCCAGTAAAATATGTCATATACCACTCGGTAAATTATCGCAAACAGGTGATACAAATGAACGACTTATTGCCAGTCCTAACCAGCGCTTTTTACGATAATTCAACATTTGCCAAAAATAGTCTCCATTTTTAACTTAGATATGTACCCGATGAAACACCAACCCATGTTTACGAAATTTTTTTATAGTAGTGTGAGCAAAACAGCTTTGAAAATAAAATTAAATATTATAAAAAACTGAAAAAAACGGACCATAAACGTGTGAGCAAAACAGCTTTGAAAATTAAATGTTATAAAAAATTGAAAAAACGGACAATAACGTGTGAACAAAACAGCTTTGAAAATTAAACTTAATGTTTAAAAAAAATGAAATAACGGACCATAACGGGTGGGTAAAACGCCTTTGAAAACTAAATGCTAAAAAAAATTGAAATAATATTACATAGCTAAAATAATATGACCAAGAAGCTGAAATATTACATGTATAAAATAATGTGATCTAGAAGCATGACTTTGATTTTCGTTAAATATGTACACATTCTCCAAGTATGTATATTCGAATGTATGCGCGCGTATATGTATGGTTATACAAGGGCTGCTGAGTATTTCTGAAAAGTGTGTGTGTGTGTGTGTGTGTGTGTGTTTGTTTGCGCAGCAGCCGGCAAAGCAACAACTCAGTAGAGAGTGTTCCTAGGTAAATCCCATTGCGCCTGTATTAACCTACGTAATGAAAACTATGTAATTGGCAGTTAGTCAACTGGGGGGGAGGGGGGTTAACCAGGGCACAGAAATTCAACAAGATGGATCCCTTATGCCAAAAACTTAACGAGAGCAGAAAAGAATAACACCGGTTAGAACCAACAATCTTAACATTGGAGACGCATGGAAAATAACAAATCACACACGAACTTACAAACACTCTTTCTTCATACAATTCCTACCGTCCTACGAACTCGATGATCATTAATATGCTTAAAATTTCATGCATAACCTTATGGTGGAGCTACTTTGGCTTGTTACCTAAGCGTCACCTACTCCGAGGTGTTAGTAGTACTAAACTTGACGTAATCTCCTCGGGACGCCGTATTTAGGGCTAGATACCGTTTATTAATACAATCTGTCGAAAACAACATAGAAATGGGTGTAATAATAGTACTTTGATCCCCAAGAGGCTAGTATTTACACGTCGTCCCAAGGTGCTTCACTCCGGGCACCTCGGAGTAGGTGACGCGTGCATAACAAGCCAAAGTAGCTCCCTTATGATTTACCGACCTAAAAACATACGCACGCTTCCTTAAACTTCTCGAAAACTAAGAAGCGGTCGAAATAAAATAATTCTCACAGCGAGATGAGATTCCAAGACAGTAGCTACACCTGGCAACAACGACAAACCGAGGAAATGTGTTCGTCTGCAACTGTCTGGACTCTTACATAAAGCGGAGCCTACTATGCTACTACCACCACCACCACCACTATTACTAGTACTATTATCGTATGATTACAAAGCAACTCGCGTTACTCAACTGGCTAATCAATTCCTGAACAACGAATTCTCCCAGTCCTACGCTTCGGCGTCATGGCCATCTCTGGAGGATTATTTCGCAGTTTAACTAGACCACTCACTCAGTCAACATGCCATACTTCACTCACAGGCCTGGCCCGAAGGTGTCGCCTTAAATTATGTAATCTGAAAACTTCGAATTCTTTAGGTTAAAAAAAAAAAAAAAACTTGGATCGCTTGAAAATAAAATAAAAAAATCTGACAAAGCTCCACAAGTGATTTACTTACTTCGAAAACTTGTAATTTGCTCTTGACTGAAGTTTATATAAGTATTTACATATGTATTACTAAAGTATCGACATGGATAAAGTGTTGACCCGCATTTTTTGAATTCAGTTAATGGGTCATTTGGGCTTTTCCTTTAAGCATCGATGGGTAAAACAAGTTGCAAATCCGAGGGCGAGATAACATTATTTCGAAGACTGCCACAGTTCAACCAGGGCTTTGATAAGCTTTAATTTGTTATAAGTTTAATCATTCCATAAAGCATGCCTTATCTCAAAGATGATGCGTTTAACAGATGCTAACTAACCACTTACCAGGATAGTTACGTTTGATCGGGCATGTAAATTGTACCTTCCTCACTTCCCTTCATTTCTACATGGGCAGTGTTTTTAACATTTACACTAGCCTCGTGAAATTTGTGATACATGAATCCGGATTTTTAGGATAAAGGTTCTGGTGGGCTTCAAACAGTACTCAGCGCGAGTACTTCCCCAACTAGAATGGAATGGATTTAGGCACTAAGCCAAGCAATGGGACTCATGGGGTCATTCAGCGCTGAGAATTAAACTTCACTACCTATTGGCTGGCTCATAATGACCACTTCCTCACACCAAACTAGCAGTCTTGGCTTCTGGCCCACATGTGCCAATAGGGACCAGAGGAGTCTTCGGGTCTCGGGTAGTTGAGGGCACCAACGGTCCCTTAGCCCTAGACACCGAAAAAGTATTTATACTGGTTAAAGGAAGAGGGTTGCTCATTAAAAGCCGATACTTTTTCCTCTTCAGGTGGCCAGGGTAAATAGGAATGTAAATCGAAATTTGAAATTTCACGCATTTTTACGCATCCATTAAACTTTTATTTCTATTTTTATCTTTATTTCTGTTTTTATTATTTTTCTTTTTATCATTTTTATTATTATTATTATTATTACTATTATTATTAAAACATCCAGTTGTCACACTAATGCACTCATACCGCGTTTATCCCCATCACAGACATCTCAAAATACCTGTATCTTCGTTTTGAAAAGAAAGAGAGAGAGAGAGAGAGAGAGAGAGAGAGAGAGAGAGAGAGAGAGAGAGAGAGAGAGAGAGAGAGAGAGCAAACGAACTACCGTGGATTCAGTTCCACGGAGGAAGAATTAAAAGGAATATGTGACCCTGTGTATGGACAATACTCCAAACAATGATTTACACAGTCCATCAAGGAGTTTTAATAACTGGCAAACTTAATATCTGCAAATGCAGATTGAACCCTCTGAACAAAGTAATCTCTTCAAGTCTAATTACAAGCAACATTAGCACCCACAATATTGAGGGTAAAAGCGGTTCAGTATTCCACATACAAACGTAGCCTTTTCTAGATTCAAGGTAGAATTGAATGGCTCACTTCTTAAAAGATTTCTCTGAAATTTTTAAATCGAGATAGGCATAACTTACAATTTTCAATATATGGACTGTCTGGGAGGAAACATACCTCAATAGCTAAGGCAACTATAAATTTCAAGTTATAGTTTCAGATAAGAACACATTCTCCAATAAATAGAAATATATGCTGTCAATTTGGAAACAAAAACTTATGAAAAAATAAATACAAATTTAAAATGACTTAAAAAAACGGCTCTCATAAAAATGACTAAGTATTCATCTTCAACATTGTCTCGACAAGCTTTCATCCCCAATCGAGTGTCCATTCAACATTCCTAACAAAACTAACATAATTCCTTCCCCGATTACTAGGAATACTGTGTTTACGTGGTGGCAACACCGCAAGTATTCAATGAAACCACCATTTCTGAGAACTCGTAACATTCTCATCGATTCACACTCTGATCTCCTACTAGCAACGCTACCATATGATTAAATATTAACCTGTCAAGTCAATCATTCATAAGTTTCTTTTTGAATTAAAATTAATATAGAATTTAAGCCAAAGGCACAGCACTGGGACCTATGAGGTCATTCAGCGCTAAAATAGAAACTGACAATAAAAGGTTTGAAAGGTATAAAGGAAGAAAAACTCGCAGTTGCATTATGAGTCAATTGTTAGAGATGGTGGAAAGTAAGATGGGAAGAGAATATGAACGGAGGTACAGTAAAGAGAACGAAAGGGGTTGCAGAGAACCTTAAGTAATGTCTACAGTGCTACGCTTGAGGTGCACTGACGGCACTAACCCCCTACGGAGAACCTTCATTTGAAGAATGGAATTCTCTACCTTCATCGGTAATTCCAGAAATGTTTAACTTGACTCTTTAATGGACATATCTAGTAGGTCAGCATGGCAGTTGTCCGCTGATACTGTTTATGCCGACATATTTAGGAAGATCTTGACCGTCTCGCTGGCAATTTCGATAATACGATCTTCTTATACTTTTTTTTTTATGTCCAGTAACCGAGTCATAGAGAAGACAAGAATTATAGGTCTCCGCATATCTAACAAAGATTATCTGTTCCAATAAAGATCAATACCACATAAAATAATCCTGTGAGAACGACCACGACTCCTCTACTCACTTTTCAGAGAGAGAGAGAGAGAGAGAATTTATCTGAAACTTCTGCATTACATAGGTACTATCCATTTCTGAAACAACCAGCATAGTGTATAGTTTATCTGGAATATTTCATATAAAATACTTAGAACTGAAACTTTCAAGGTTATCATAAGACACTAAAAACTATCTGATACATCATACTATGCAAATAGCCCTTAATTTGGACAATCCGATAAATCATATTATATAAATTACCCCTAAATTTGAATGGCAGGTGATGCCTGTAAGGGCGTAACTCGCATAAGGCTAACAATATGCATACGAAACTCCCCCAAGTGTGGCAATAATACAAAAACATTAATACATACTTTTTTTTTTGCATGAGCGAGCTGAAATTCAAATATAAATGTATCGAGAACTTGTCGAAATTTAAATATAAATGTTTGGAGGACTTAATGAAATTTAAATATAAATGTATGGGGGGCCTTGTTAAAATTTAAATATAATTGTATGGGGCCTTGCCGAAATTTAAATATAAATGTATGGGAAACTTGTCGAAATTTAAATATAGATGTATGGGGGCCTTGTTGAAATTTAAATATAAATGTATAGGGACTTTCTGAAAGTTAAATATAAATGTATGGGGGCTTCTTGAAATTAAAGTACAAATGCATGGGGGATTTGTTGAAATTTAAATATATAAATGTATGGGAGAATTGTAGAAATTTAAGTACAAATGCATGGGGGACTTGTGGAAATTTAAATATAAATGTATGGGGGAAGTGTTGAATTTAAATATAAATGTTTGGGGGCCTTGCTGAAATTTAAATGTAAGTGTGGGGGAGACTTGTTGAAATATAAATATAAATCTATGGGACTTGTTGAAATCTTGGGGCGATTTGTACTTTCTTAATACATAAGTGTTTATGCGACCGAGAAACTATGCTAAAACAGTAATACTTATACGAGTTTCCAATATACAAACTACATAAGCACCTCCTCAGGCATCCGGTTTGACAATAAACAATGACTCAAGCAAATGCAAACTCTAAAACAAGCAACCGGTGCTTGTGCGGTAACCGATGGATTCCAGGAATCGGAGGCATCGGTCACAACGGCGAGGAAATCCCCATTGACATCACTGAGTGACTTCAGAGTCTGTTCTAGTAAGGGCATGGAAAGGATTATGCTCTATGATGTAACAGGCATTTTACAACTTCAGTCAATGCTCAATGGCTGCGTTAGAGAACAGTGAATTGAACTGAATATAGAACTTAGGCCAAAGGCCAAGCGCTGGGACCTATGAGTTCATTCACCGCAGAAAAGGAAATTGAGAGTGAAAAGGTATTAAAGGTGTAACTGGAATAAAACCTCACAGTTGCACTATGAAACAAATGTTAGGAGATGATGGAAAGTAAGATGGAAGAGAGAGAATAAGAAAGGAGGTACAGTAAATGGAGCGAAAAGAGGTTGCAACTAGGGGTCGAAAGCACGTTGCAAAGAACCTTAAATAATGCCTACAGTTCACCGCATGAGGAGCACTGACGGTACTATCCCCTATGGGGATTAAAGGGCAATGGATATAATATATCTCCTAGCAGAACAGAAGACGAATTTGAAAGGCTCAGAATGAGATTTTTATCAATAGTTAATTTTATCAATATTTAACTAAAAAATTGTTCTACTGAGCAAATTTCTCCCTAGATTTATATTTTGAATATTCTATTGTAAATTTCTATTTCTAGTGACTTAGAAAAGTTAAAGGGCTGGCCTGAAGGATTAGAATAAATTGCTAGGTGTAGGCCTGATGCCAAGCACTGGGACCAAATAGGCCATTCAGTATGCTGCATAAATTAAAATTAAATCAACGACTGCACGAAGGCATATGCTTTCATACTTGGAAGACAAACATAAAAATACATTTACTCACGCTTCCATACATACACATTAAAAAGGTACAATTAAATTCAGAATAAGTCAAGCTTTAAAATTTCGTTTTAAAATTCATTAAATGCTCTTAAGGTTTTCGTGCTTTTATTATTATACTTATGTTCATATTTTATTAACTAGATCACAGTTCCTCATAAACATCAAAATTCGAACGACTCAAAAAGCAAAAGGTTCTGACAAACTTTCCATTATTGATTTACTTCCAAGAGTTGACAGGGGGGAGATTACTAAAATTTACATGAAACAAAAACAGGAGATTACTAAAATTTACATGAAACAAAAACAGAAGTAGCAGGATGCAATAGCTTTCAATTTCATGCATTTGTCTAAATAATATAACAGAGAGAGAGAGAGAGAGGAGCTGCATCTTAGGGGGCGACTACTAAAGTTACACAAAACAAAAACAGGAATAGCAGTATACAGTAGATTACCATTTCAAGTATTTACCTAAATAATAGAGAGAGAGAGAGAGAGAGAGAGAGAGAGAGAGAGAGAGAATGGGGGGAGTGGCTGCATCTTACATATATTTATATAGAAAACTTATTAGTATCTTAGTGGGCGATTACTAAAATTTATACGAAATAAGAACAGGCATAGTAGTATACAGTAGCTTTCCATTTCAAATATTTAGCTTAATAATAAAACGGGGTGAGAAGAAAGAAGAAAGAGAGAGAGAGAGAGAGAGAGAGAGAGAGAGAGAGAGAGAGAGAGAGAGAGAGAGAGAGAGAGAGAGAGAGGCTGAATCTTAATAAAAACAACAGTTCTTGTCCTGATGGACAACAACATCCTGTCAACAAGTATGACGCAATCCTGTCACGGGAGATAACCTACTACGTGATGCTCTATCAAGTTTTCAAGTTGTTTATCAAAACAAACTGCGTATTTTTTTTCAGGTTAAAGTGGACAAGATTTTTTCATTTTTATTTGTTTTTTTTTTTTTTCTTTCTAGCAGGGCCGAGGCATTTCAAACCATCTTATTAATGGAAGTAAAATCCATAAAGCAAAAACCTATATTTTTATTTATGACCTTTCGACTGGACGAGACTCGTTGGAAATGGTCAGAATAGTCGGCTCCTCGTGCAATAGATGAATAGAATACATTATTGAGGCAAAACGCCAAGCTCTGGGACCTACGAGGTCATTCACCACTGAAAGGGAAATTAACAATAAGAAGGATTGAAAGGTTTAACAGGAGGAAAACCTCGCAGTTGCGCTAAGGAAGGCAGAAAAAATGAATGGAGGTACAATAAAGGAAAGATAAGGAGGTTGCAGCTAGGGGCCGAAGATGCACTGACGGACACTTAACCCCCTACAGAGGCGCCTCACGTAATGACTAATATTTAATTATGCTATAAAAATATCTCTTCAAAACATAAAACGTCAGTTACTGAAAACGTCCAACGCGAAAAAAAAGATTTCACTCCTATTTTCCGTTCACAACTTTTTTCTAGGGTTATGGCCTCTTCACACCAGCGGGCATGCCGTCGAACACCTCCCGCTGTTTATATTTTCTCGCTTCTGAAGCAGTGTTACCAGACAATCGCATCGTTCTGGCTCCATACTCTGTCGGTAAGTGCAGTGGAACAGGTTATGGGAACAATAAGTAAAGTGCAACGGGTTATGGGAACAGTAGTGTCTCACAGTATGGACAGGAATTTACTCAACAATAAAGATCAGTAACAACTGTCAACAGCAAATCAGGTATATAGTTAATTATCTGATTCTTGAAATATCAAAATACTACGAATCAAAAATAAATGATAGATAAGCCATTCTGAGAGATTTTAAATACGCATTCCTCACAAACACAAAAGAGCTCAACATCACAATTTTTTCCGAAGCAAAAACATATTAATAGTTTCATATAGGAACAGACAACTATTCATCGTACAACAAGCAAAGACCACCAAAACCCTGTACATTATTATGATCCGAATGAAAACAGCTGTCGATAGTAAATTATAAGATGACAGAAAATCATGCCCGCAAAGAAGTAAGTTAAAAGTTCGAACCAAAGAAATATATATATATATATATATATATATATATATATATATATATCATATATATATATATCTATATATATATATATATATTTTATATTATATATATATATATAATATAAATATATATAAATTATAAATATATAAATATATCAATATATGATATATTATAATTTTAGTATAATACTTTAAAATAATTTTGTAATAAATATACGACATATATAATTAATAAATATATTATATATTATATACATAATTATAACACACACACACGCACATATATATAATATATAACATTTTATTAGCAGAGTTGCTAAACCAAAACCAAGGCAAAAACTTTTTCATTTTAACAACCTCCATCACATTCGTCCCATAAAAAATCAACAAAAAATATTCCTTCAAAAAGACTTTTATCAACAGATTCTTAACCAAATCTGAGAGAGATGATTTGATCCTATGATAAAATAAGTCTCTTCAAAATATCTTAGAAAAAAGGAGAAATTATATATTAATTACTTTAATGAATTAAATAATTGAAATCCACTCGTTAAACATTTCTTCCAAACCCTTAGATTTATGAGCATTTTACAATATTAATCACTTTCAGTTAAAAGCAAATATGCTAAATGGTCCCTACGTGGGACATTACCGCTTGCATCATAACCAAGTTTTCCCCCACCTCAGGTAAACCATATGGACATCCAGCATCCCAACAAGAATGAATAATTCTAATATGACATTATATGCCAATCCATGTAACTTATCTGTTCTTTATGCACAAATTTTCCTCTTGATTACAGGTACTTTGTATTGTACACCATATCAAATTCAATTATACGCATTATTAGCATTCAGACGTTAATCACTCTGATATCGAATCAGCTACGAGGCAATTAGAGCCAAAAGGTGTCAACGAGCGTCACACCCAGATAACAGGCAGAGTCAACTCGAGGGGAAAACCGAAATGAATAACAAAACCGAGCACAGCAACAGGATGCAGATTAATCAAAGCATTCGCAATAAGCATCTTCACAAGATGTCCCTGAATTCGTCGTAAACACCGACATAGATATCGCCTTGGATAAACGTTATCGTGCGGAGGATTTCCCAGAGAGAGAGAGAGAGAGAGAGAGAAGAGAGAGAGAGGAGAGAGAGAGATACTGCAAATACTCTCTAACCTAGATATATGCAGCTCAATCATCTAGAAGACGTTGACTTAATACTCATCTAGAAGCTGTTGGCTTACTGTAGGGCAATACCACTAGACTGAATAGAACAGAACAGAATAGAATATAGAATTTATATGCCAAAGGCAAAGCGCTGGAACCTACGAGGTCAATCAGCGCTGAAACTGACGGTAAAATGGTCTGAAAGGCTTAACATGAGGAAAACCTCGCAGTTATGCTATGAATCAATTGTTAGGTTTGAAGAAGGCAACGGGAGAGACCTACTCGACTTAATGGGTCCGGGATGACTTATAAAACACCTAAATGACAGGCATCTGGAGGATTCAAATTCTACTGTGATCAATATCCGACGTTCAGACCAGGTCCATTCTGCCACTGGAAGTACCATCGAAAACACCAGTAAAGCACAGTGAATTTCTCCAACGGTCCCGTAAGGGTGTAGCAGTAATACGAATATCGTAAAATCTATCGAATACACCAACAAAATAATTGCCCTGGACTTAATTTATCGTACCTTCCATCTAGTGGGGGACACCAATAAAATGCTATTTTTATTTACTGAGTGTATGGATGGCATAGAATATGTTATTTTATTGGCTAAACGTATGGATGTTACCGAATATGTTACGTCAAAATGATTGATTATCACCAAAGGGTTTCTCCGGCCAGCACTGGTCTCTCTCTATAATGAATGTCAAAATGATTTCGTGATAAATCTTTGACCATAATGCCGAATCATTTCGTTCTCTGAAAGCTTTCCTAGCGATAAGACGAGAGAGAGAGAGAGAGAGAGAGAGAGAGAGAGAGAGAGAGAGAGAGAGAGAGAGAGAGAGAGAGAGAGATTCCGAAGCTTGTAAGTCCTTGGTAATAATGACTCCAAGGGCCTCATCTTGTTCTACACTATTTATGACATTACCAAGCAGCACATAGTTGGCATGAGGGTTGTTTGTTTCTATTTGTAATACTTTACAAATAGGAACTTGCCATCTTTTTTACCACCTCTATTTTCCATAGATCATTTCTTTAACTTTCCACTGTATTTGGGTCTGCTGCATTTACACCTAGTTTGGAGTCATCTAAAAATTTGGCTATCCTGCTAGTTAGGCCTACATCAATGTCATTAATGTTAATTAAAAACAAGAGTAGGCCAAGGAAAGAACCCTGAGGAACTCCGCTTGTCACATCTGTCCATTCTACTTCTTCACCATTTATTACGACTTCTCTCTTTTCTATGAGTTAGCCAGTCTTTGATCCAGTCTGTTATTTTTCCTACAATTCCTAAAGCTCTAACTTTTGCCATTAGTTTATTGTGTGGAACTTTGTCAAAGACTTCTTGGAAATCTAAGTAGAGTATATCTATTGCTCTACTTCTGTCGTAAATACCAAGCATGTTATGAAAAAACTCCACGAGGTTTGATAGGCTGTTTAACAACAGGTTTTTTTTTTTTCTATAAACCCACATTTCATTTGCAATTATGGACTCAAAATTTTACAAGGAACTGACGTTAGACAGATTGGTCTATAGTTTCCTGGCTCTTCTCTTGGACCATTTTGGTAAATTGGGGGAAACATAACGTAGTTTCCATCCTTTGGGTGCCTTTCGTTGTTCTGCCGTTTTTCTGTAGAGTTTATATACGTTAGGAACTGTCTCCTCTCTTAACTCTAATTTCTCTTCGACGAATCCCATCCGGGCCGGGAGATTTGAACTTATTTTCCTCTTGTTTTTAATGTCTTCTGTAAATATTTTGTCAAGCAGTTCTCCTCCTTCATATTTAATAGCTGGTTCAGGGATTGAGGTAGTGTCTTCAATTGTTAAACTTGTTCAATAATTCTGCTTTTTCTGAGTTCACTAGCTTTCCTTCACTGTCTCTTAGGGAACCTATGCTATTCTTTACTGGCTTCCTTCTTTTAACACGAGCAAAGTATTCTTTCGGGTTTTCCTTACAGACTGATGCAACTCTCTTATCCACATTTATCTTTGCATTTCTTACTAATGTGTCCATTATTCTCTACAGAGTTCTTTATACCTGCTTGCTTCTTCTGATGTTGGGTGTGGGTTCAATTGATTTGTGCGATCTGTCTCTTTCTCTTTTCTTTTAATTTCTCTGTTGAACCACTTAGGCTGAAAGTTGCCGTTCGTTATTATTTGCTTTAATGATATATTTCTGGAGCGTTTTTGTGTGCTTCTTCTAGAACGGCTTCCTAGTACCTTATCTATGTCTGTGGTCTTGTCGTGTTCGAGATTTTTTTACATATTCTTTTAGTTATTTTAGGTCTCCTCGACGACAGACTAATCTCTTTAATACCTTCTTCTCTTTTTTATGGTGAATATTGATATGAAATGTAGTAACTTTAAGGTCGCTTTGGCTTAGATTTGCACCTACTGAGAGAGAGAGAGAGAGAGAGAGAGAGAGAGGGATGGAGGAGAGAGAGGAAGAGGGCGAGAGAGAGAGAGGAGAGATGAAACATTCCGGAGCTTCTAGAGTCATAAGGAGAGAGAGAGAGAGAGAGAGAGAGAGAGAGAGAGAGAGAGATGAAACATTCCGGAGCTTCTAGAGTCATAAGGAGAGAGAGAGAGAGACGAGAGAGAGAGAGAGAGAGAGAGAGAGAGAGACCTACCGGAACTTTCCAGAGCCATAAGGAGAGAGAGAGAGAGAGAGAGAGAGAGAGAGAGAGAGAGAGAGAGAGAGACCCAGTAACCAGTTTGTAACAACGAGAATCAAATTTTCAAAGACCGCAGCGCTGACGTCATCAGATCCGAGTGGCCGGATGAACTTTAAGTTTGGTAAAGGTTTCTGTTGTCTAGGTTTAGGCCGGTTGTCACTGGATATTCGAAGGACGAAGAGAAAGACATAACAATTTTCTCGAATTTAACGAAAGAAATAAAATTTTTCTAATTTCTTTAAAAAAAATTGTATGATCTCAATTCTTAAAAAAAAATGAGGTTTTTATTTATTTATTTATTTGTTTACTTTGTTCACTCTCCTCTTCCGGAAAGAAGGTAATAGTATTGCTATATATATCTTTACAAGTGCATGGTTCTAGGATTAATGGCATTATATTTTCCCCCGAAGATCTGTTCGTGATATTTTAATTTCCTGATATTAAAGGTTAAAAGTTAACATATTCCGGAAAATGTCATCAAAACTATTGATGATATTCTAGATTTTATGTCAATAATTTATACCAATTAACTTTCAGGTAGAAACTTTCCTTAATCTTTGTGTTCTGGACTTCTAAAAATCTGTTAATTTTCTTTTTATTTACTTATTTTTTTGGAGGGGGGTGAATTTAATGCAACTATTAAAGCTAAAACCTGACAAGGTTTCGAAACAGAAAGCTGCGTTACTGGTAAATCTATTACTGAATGTCATAAATATAAACAATAATATTTTAATAGAAAAGACCTTTGGTTTTACAAATTAAATGTTTTTCTCATCATTATTATTATTATTTGAAAAATACTCATAGTAGCAAGTACTAAAATGAAGAAACAAATCCACAGTTATATAACTAAAAATATATTTACAAATAACACTATAGATAGATTTCTATAATCTGCACCAGTCTCCTTTTTAATCTCGGTTCTCCTAGGGGGAATCGACTACATTCTCGCAACCTCTGTATATTTTTATTTTAAATAGATTGGTGCAATTCCTGACTGTGGATTTGTTTCTCTATTATTATTAATGATTATATTATCACGACGACGATGATGATGATGATGAATTATTATTACTATTATTATTATTATTATTATTATTATTATTATTATTATTATTATTATTATTATTATTATTATTATTATTATTATCTTAAAAATTTTAATTACAATTGTCAACCTCCAGCCCTTACCCTTAAACAGGAAATGAAAACTTCTTGTTGTTGTTGTGAAATGAAAAACTTGTTGTTGTTAAATTACAATTGTCAAGCTCCAAACTTTCC
Source organism: Macrobrachium nipponense (assembly GCF_015104395.2). NCBI lineage: Eukaryota > Metazoa > Arthropoda > Malacostraca > Decapoda > Palaemonidae > Macrobrachium > Macrobrachium nipponense. The sequence continues at coordinate 56,837,525 of NC_061091.1, forward strand.
TCATAAATTTTACCAAAAAGAATTGTTTCTTAAATAAGAAATGAAAACTGGGACAAGATAGTAAAGCTGGAGCACTGGACAGTTATATGTAAGAAGAGATGAAAGGGAACAGTTTTAAAAGCAAAAAATCAGGATACAATACAACTACAGATAAGGCAAGGCTTCCTGGTCAAAGCAAAAACTTTTATACGGAGCCCCCTTACGGAGACAAAAACACCAGCCACTATTCATTCGTCCTCACAGGAATGCGACGATAAAAAATACAATGATTTATATAGCTGAAGGTGCTTGGTTTTTGTGGGCATGTTGGACCATGACGTACATCTCCACGGCTAATCAAGCAACGGTATATCACGGCAATAAGTCTCTTAACATTCTCACCGACTCAGGGTATCAAACACAGCCGTTCGTTAATGGCAAAAAAATTCATGACGTCAAGTCAATTTACCTAATCCATTCCACAACCACAAAGTCACGAACTTAGGTCACACTGTAGATACTTCACCAGAACCATAACTAATTGCAAGCAATTATTAAGACCTACAAGGTCATCAACTAGTGCCGCCTACGTACGAGACATTACCATCGTAGAATCAATAACTAGTCATCGGCTCTTATACGCATTTGGTCATACAACGCAAACTTGCTATTTGACTGTCACCTGCTGGCAAAATACAAAGAACTTAAAGAACTTTATTAATGGAACAAGTCATTATTTTTTTCCTTATGATAGCCATGTCACCAGAAGTACCCATTTAATGTTATATCAACATCAATCATCGTAAAGGAATTAAATGACATTGGCACTTCGTAGCCTAAAGTAAATTATTCAACAGCATTCCTGTAACCCCAAACATTTCCACCACAATTTTTCACAGAGAGAAAGCGGATACCAAAAGTGCCTAACAACATCCAAAACAGTAAATTATAACACTGCTATATTCATCTAGGTATTTTAATAAAAATCAAATCAAAATATTTCAAGATATCCAGTATCCCTCAGTATAATAGAATATACAATTTAGGGCCGAAGTCCAAACGCTGGGACATATGACTTCATTCAGCAATAAAAGGAAAGTTGAGAGTAAAAGGTTTGAAAAGCGTGAAATGTCAAATAGGGGAAAGACTATGAACAGGGGTACGGTAAAAGGAATTAAATAAGTTTCAGCTATGGGCCGATGGGACGCTGCAAAGAACCTACAGTGCACCGTGCATGAGATGCACTGAGGGCACTACCTCCCAGCGGGGAGTATATTCATCAGTGCAATACGAACAGCTTATCAATCAGTAGGTTATATAGACGGTAATTATCCGTGATACCAACACCGACGCCGCATATCAGATTAAAATTCAAGAATGACTCTGTTGGCGATAGAATTTTCCACTGACCTTGTTTTTTATTACTCAAGGACAAATATACCATGACAAGTTCCATTGACGTTGGTTTTTATTACTAAAGGACACACTCGCATATATTGACAACATTTTGCCAGTTTTCCGTTCATAAGTTGAAAGCACAGGGCTTTTCAATTTTGTTTAACATAAGAATTATAAACATTTTGTTAAAATAGTTTCGAAAACAATCCCCGGTACAATGTCACAGGATAGCGATGGGAGAAATATGAAGGTAAAGGTCACTGACATCCATTTAAAAAGAAAGAAAGAAAAAAATTTAATATGAAAAATAGGTACTCAGACGATGATTATCATCATTATAATATAAAAACAGTTTGACCAGGCCACTGACCTGACTCTCAGCTCTTATAGGGCTGGCCCGAAGAATTAGAATGAAATGCCAGATCTGGGCCTGAAGCCAAGTACTGGGACCAAATAGGTCATTCAGCATGATGGTGAATAAATCTTTTAAAATTCAACTAAATACTGCACAAAAGTATATGTTTTCATACGCACACTACTAAAAGTACTTCTACTATTATTCTCATTGCATGAGTAAATGTATTTATTGTAAGAGCAAAAACTAAGAAATATTAACAGGCCGAGATAACTAGCCTAAAGAACACTGAAAAACATTGAGAATGTCCAATAGGACATCCTTTTATATAAGCCGTTCCTCCAACTGGAGGATCTCCGTCGAAAGCAAACATCAACAGTCAATTCTACACCTAATGACATTCAAGCATTCTCACACTGCGCCACTCGCCTGTATCTTGCATGCATTTCGGTCCTTACTAACTACTCAGAAAGCTTTCATTACAACATCTGGACGGACGCAAATCAAATGGGCTTATCAAAAGGGTTTTTAACTTCGATACTAAAGTGTTGTAACTACCACACCTGTACAAAAGCACATGCAAGCTGCTGAAATGTGTCAGGTACAGATGTTCACATATGCCGACTGAAGGGAAAAGGAAAAGGTAAAGAATAAATAGAATACAGAATTTAGGCCAAAGGCCAAGCAATAGACCGATGAGGTCATTCAATAACAACTGTTAGGAGTGGGTGGAAAACCAGATGGAAGAAAGCGAATATGAATGGAGGTACAGTAAAAGGGAATAAAAGAGGTTGCAGCTAGGGGCCGAAGGGACGCTGCAAAGACTCTTAAGTAATGCCTACAGTGCACCACGTCAGGTGCGCTGACGGCACTACCCACTACCGGGGGGGAGGAGGTCAAGCCTTAAGCGACAACAGTTTATCAAGAAGTCAACGAAATGTCATTCAAAACTTCAAAGTAGATTACTTTTTGTAACATGAAAATTCAGTTTTCATCCAAAAGTCAATTGTTCATATTCACCTTCTTCAAGAGTCAATACAAATGCACGCACAGACCAGAGAGAGAGAGAGAGAGAGAGAGAGAGAGAGAGAGAGAGAGAGAGAGTCACACATGCAAAAATGGCTAATAAAATACTCATCCCGTGCCATGTGCATGTTTCAGGCACCCATGCTTGTTTAAGTATTCATTACCTACAACATGGGATACAATAAGACCTTGTAGTGTGTGTGTGTGTGTGTGTGTGTGTGTGTGTGAATCAACTACAATGCTGTTCAAAATATCACGAAATCTTTTACTTTATGAAATCTTTCAATAGAAAAATGACTAACATAATACACTGGAGAAAGTCATTTCATGCATTTTTCCTATTTAATGAAACTTCGCCTTACCTTCCTAAGGGTACGACAACATAACAAATAAGGAGAATCTTGTGTAAAACACATTCAAAATTATGAGAAAATAACTTGTATAAATAAACAACACGTATTAATTACCTGCATTTTGTATCGGTGTAATAAATTAAAAAAGAAACTGATTACAATAAATAACAAAATAGAATAGAAAATAGGATTTAGACTAAAGACCAAGCGCTGAGACCTATGAGGTTATTTGAAGCCGAAATGGATATTGACAGTAAAAAAAAAAAAAAAAGTAGTAGTTTGAAAAGGTGTAACATGAGGAAAACCTCAAAGCGGATGCACTATGAGACAATTGTTGGGAGATTGTAGAAAGTACGATGGAAGAAAGAGAATATGAACGGAGGTGCAGTTAACGGAATGAAAGGGATTGCAGCAAGGGGCCTAAAGGACGGACGCTGCAAAGAAGCCTATAAGTAATTCCTAGCGCACCGCGTGAGGAGGTGCACTGACGGCACTAACACAAATCCCCGCCCGCCCCACACACACACACCGGGCCAATAAGTAATGCCATGAAATTCATACTTCTCCATTTGACTGCGGCTTCATTTACTTTAATGTAGCAATGGACCAAGAATAAAATGGCTTTATTTTTTTAATCACATCCATCAATTCTCTTTCCCGAACATAATGCTGCTAAGAAACTCCAAGCACACTAGTGCCCATTCCTCTATGCCATTCTTGATGCGTGGCAAGCCACGTGACTATCCACGCGGAACACTACAAAATCTCACGAAATTAACGATAGCAAATCCTCAGACCTCCAATACACTGAACGTTACTCGCTGAATCCAAATCAATCAAATCATCTTGAACGGTTCGTCGCTCGCCGTGCGTCAATTCCACAAATACTTTATAGTTTGTTTTCGTTTAGTATTGAATTTGAACAACGCTAATGATTGACTGGTATTCCAGTGAAACTGTAAATCACTAATTACAACAGTTATTGGACTACTCCTCGAGTAATCCACTGGGACAATGAAAGTGAATAATACATAAAAATACGTTTACTCCTCGAGTAATCTACTGAGACAGAGAGTGAATCACAGAAAAGATACTCAAGTACTGTCTCAAAGGCAGCAAGTATTTATTGTTAGGCCTACAACACGTGACTGCCAGAACACCCAGTTCTATCTAGTTTTTAGATCAGCCGTTTCAGCCATAACCTTTTTTCCAAAATGTCATTGAATCCATTTCAAAATGTCATGGAATCTTTACTCCCCAACACAAGTTTATAAGCAAATGTCTGACATGTGTGTGTGCGCAAAAAGGAGAGAGAGAGAGAGAGAGAGAGAGAGAGAGAGAGAGAGAGAGAGAGAGAGAGAGAGAGAGAGAGAGAGATTCGTGACTTTTAAATAATTCATAAAACTACACTTTACGCTAGGGTACGAAGAAATAAAAACAGGGAGACGGTTCGAATATAATAAAACGTTTTAATGACGGTTATCAAAGAAAGCAATTAATCAGTTAAAAGTAAACAGTTTACAAAAATTAATGTTCTGAAAATACACTGATTCACTTGCAGCCAAGAATTCTTAATGCGTGGCAGACGAAGAACTATAACTACTAGAAAACAAAAGGCGCAGACATACCAACAAACCAATAGCAACTTGTTTGATCTAGATCAATAAAATCTGCTGTACTCAAGCTAGTTCGTCGCTTCCCCTAACGCCAGAAGCTGCTTGAAAGGTTACGTGACGCTCCCAGTACTCACTCTCGCCCCGCCCCCCCGCCAAAAATTAATTCTTGGAATTTCGTCTGGACCCAAAAACATGCGCATACCAGACATGACACAGACGGACTGGCTGTCTTTTGTCACCCAAAATCCGCCCAAAAGAGAAGGAACTTAAATTTTGTCTCCTCAACAATCCACACAGTTTTTTTTTTTTTTTTTTTTATCCGAGGTTTTTCAATTGTACAAATTTGAATGGGATACAAATGATCTCCACGGTCTTCTGATCTGAAATAATGGATAATACTCTTACTAAAACCATTCCCAGTAAAAGAGGTTTAATTATCACCATTATAATTTCAGTAGTTGAAATCTATTCACATGGAACACACACGCAGGAGCCATTGACTTGTGATTCAAGTCTCCAAAGAATGTTGGTTTCAACCTCCTACCACAGACCCCACACTGCAACAGTAACTGATCATGATACAGAGTCAGGGATTTTTCATCGGTCTGGGGGGAGGCGCGAACCCGGAACATCTGAGTGGCATTCCACGACACTAACCACTATACCAGAGGAACAGCTAAATCGCTAAGTTTGAAACCAAGTAGTTTTTGCTAATTGTGTCACCTTTCTGGATTATGTCCGCGAAAAATGTATCGCTAAATTTCTGAAATTTGGCCTCATACTGAACCATGCTCTAATTCAGCAGACGATTAGTGTTGGCGATTCAGCAGACGATAGCTTAAATCTCAAAGAAATATATAAAAACAAAAAACGAAGGCTGACAGAACTAATTCTCAAACCAAGATTGTCGGCAGCGGGAACCGTCTCATAAAAACATTATGGCTGACTATGTTTCATCTACTAAAAATATTTAAATTTTGTAAATTTGAGACTCACTTCACAAAACCTAAATTTAACGTCATTTTTCAATCAAAACCTTCTGCTAAAAAGCATATAAACAAGAGCCATCCAAACGAGGAAATAAAGCCTCACAAAGACAGCAACAATAATCAGCACGGATGGCACTCGGCTGAATCGATACCTCATATCTTGGCAAAACAGCTGCTTCCTTCGCAAAAAATATCACCAAACCACCTAGGATTGACTTACATGTACCCTAATAAATAATTCAGTTTCGTTTATCTTCATCATCGTCGCCTCCAATCCCGTATAGGCCGAGGGAAGTTGTGGATCATTTTGCATTTAATGTCTTTCTTGGCCTTTCACTCAAACAAATCTTTACTCATATTTTGTAATAATAACGTAACTATTAATAAGTATTTGAAATTATAATAATCATAACAACAAAAACAATGTGCGTCCTGAAAATCAACAATTATATATTACAGTATATTACTATGTAAAACAAACGTGGACTTTCGAACACCTGAACGGTGTCCCTCATCAGTGTTGGCGTTGAAATGTAGCGATGAGGAACAACGTTCAGGTGTTCGAAAGTCTGTTTGTTTTACATAGTAATATACTCCAATATATAATTGTGGATTTTTATGACACAGATTGTTCTTCACGAGATTGTGAATTTCTTAACAGTAACAATACTAATGCTTATATCTAGGGCTGAGAACTAAAAGGGCCAATGTCAAAAAATGGCAGATTGTAGTTAAGACCGTCACTAAACTAGAAATCTATCTTTGTTTCAGTGTTGTAATGGCCAATGTTATAAGTTAAGCAATCACCCAAAAAAAAAGCTTTCGTTTGCTGTACTTACCTGAATTCTAATGAAAGAAGCAATATTCTAAATGCGTTTTTCTGAAAACATGGTATTGTGACATTGGCCCTTCTAGTTCTCAGCCCTAGATAATACTATTTAATCTATTTAAATGTTAAAATACATTGGAGCGAAAGAGAGGAGTGGGATATGTACTCAGGAGTTAAAGAAAAAAGATTCTTAGATAAGAATCTTTCATCGTAACACAACTCTCGAGTACCAACTCACTCCTCTCTTTCACTCCATAACTAGTTACTATGAGATTCAGGGTCTCTGTAACACGGTTTTTTGGACTTTGCTCCTTGTCAAAGCATCAAATGTAGCTGAAAGTTGACATATGTATATTTTACAACCACACACAAATTTTGTCAGCATTATCAATAACCTAAACCCGATAGTTTTAATTTTTATAGAGTAAAAATGATCTAACCGACGCCATGGCCAATGATTACGAGCCAAGAGTCGAAAAACATTAATTACGTAAGCAAGGTAAACAAACACCTTTTGACTAAATGTTGCCCCGCCCATCCACCAGACAGAAATTCCATCGGCTCTGAAACCCAAAGACTTTATGAATGGCGGAACGATACATAGATGTGGGTGGGGTATCAGTGCTAGCGTAGTAATACTACTGTAGCAGTAGTGCCGCAACAGTATAGCAGTAATATACATGAATTAAACGTTTAGACCAACTGCTGGGATCCTTGAGGATCATTTAGCACTTCTTACAACTACTCGAGAAATTAGTTTTTATAGCCAGAAGTTAAATTTTTTTAATCCAACAATGCCCATGGTAGCCTTCAGTGTTATCCTGAAGTCACCATTCTGACGATAATTATTGGTGAAGGTTTAAAGCCAATATACGGTACCGGCTATTTTTTCAGTAAATAGGTAAATAGCCAATAAATAAAAATTGCTTGACATTGGATAAAGCAGTTATCAAATCAAGCTTGTCTACTATGTTTTTGGTAATTACCAACTATTCCCTACATCTTGTCAATCTGATTGTGACCTATAAAGTAGACTGTTATTTCTTTGGAAACTTATTTTGGGAGTTAGACTAATAATCGAAGTGTTTTTGTATTTATTAACATATTTTGTTGGTTTGTTCATTATGAAAATTATCAGTGGGGAGGTTCCAGAGTTCATAAAGGTGTACTGCTTTGCTTGTATTAAAGTGTATGTCATTGTTGCCAGAGGTTTAGCCTTCGTTACGTATAGCCAATCATCCATCGAGAAAGAGGGAAGAAATGATGTCATAAGTTACGTAACGAGTGCGTTCGAAACCTTTTCTCTGAGTAAGTTGGCCAGTCTTCAAAAAAGGTCACTTTACAATTATAAGTACCAAATTTATTCAACCTACGTAGTGCAGAATACACTCAAAATTTATGTGTTGATATAATATGTATTCTGAATAAGCGTTATATTTATGAAATGCATTGATAAAAAGTTATTGCGAAAAAACCGTGTTACAGAGGCCCTGAATCTCATAGTAACAATGTAGATTAAGTAAGTATCATACAGGCATTACTATTGTTGTTATTGTAAATATTATTATAATAATATCAAATACACATTAAAAAGCTACGTTATTACAAAATCAGTCTCCCTTTTCACAGTTCTCTTCCAAGCAGGTCGGGGTTTTCCAACTTTTCTGGCACCCAGTTACTCCTATTATCAAAAGTTTAATATTCGATTCGACAGTATTTTTATTTTTTACCACGTAATACAAACTTCCATTCAGCTATATCGACTAGGATTTGTTGATTTCAATTCGAAGTCCGGAACCTTAATTCGACAAGATTATGTACAGCAAAGTCGAAATCAACTTCTCTCTCCTGATAACCAACAGGACAAGTCGACTGCCTATCACTGTATCTACGTAAACTAGAAGCGCAGGATTGAATCCTACCTGAGGCAGATGCACGTATCTATAGTACACTTCCCCTTGGGTGTTATTTCCTAAGTAAAGAGAATCTTAAATTAAGCCATATTGATGGCTTAACATTGATAAGCAATATTGACAGCTTAACATTGATAAGTATAAAAAAGACACGTGTTGAAGCAGCAGAATATATATTAAATATTATCATATATATATATATATATATACATATATATATATATATATATTATATATTATATATATATATATATATATATATATATGAACATGGGAAGCGTTGCTGTCAACCAAGATAGAATAACGAGCTGAAGGAGACGTCATGAACTATACTCTTGTTTTTTTTTCCATCTGTCCATCCGCCTGTGGTGGTCGCACATGGTAACACTGTGTCCTGGGCTGTAAATAGTTACTCTATGTGTAAGTTTTAGGTACATAAAAGGATATCTGGGTGTACATTTGCAGCTGAAAAGTGTTTTAATAACTTACTGTATGCAAATTACACCGTTAATATTCGAAATAGGATATTATTCAAAGCCCGGGATGCAGTGTTACCATGCGCAAACACCACATGCGGATGGACAGATGGAAAAAAACAGAGCATAGTATTTGTCCGTTTATTATTATTATACATGCTGACGTTTCGGGGACACACTCATTCTCAAAGCTGAAAAACGCAATTGTAAATATAGAAAAATGTTAAAGACTCAGATTTGACAAATTTTCAAATTAAGAAATTAGAAAATAAATATATAGAAAACTATTAGTTAACAGACAGAATGCAAGAAACAGACCGCTACCTTTCAGGAGGGGAACCAAGGACCGAATGACATCAAACAAAAATAGAGACAAGAGCACACTCAAGACAGGTATAGTCACTCATATCAAGTTCATGGATGTCTCCGGACATAAAGCTGAATTCCATCTAACCCCTTTCTGGACAACGGGTCTATTTAGTGACGTAAGATGGGCACACACGGAAACTCTCTACAGCAGAGTTAGGTAGTTGAACATTTGGTCAGTATTGCACTCTCAGACACCTGTCATCCAGAAAGGGGTGAAATGGAAATCTTTCTTAAACACCCAGACATCCATGAACTTATATACGAGTGACTGTACAGTGTCGTAAAGGTAGTTTGGTTGTTTAAAGAGGGAACAAGCTTCTCAATGTATAAAGATTCAGTTATTGCCAATTGAGGAGGTGAGGTTGCTCTGGAGAGAATTTTAAAATGTTTATATTCAATATCTTGTTTAAATTTTTTGGCATGATCCCGTGCATTAGAAAATTCTGGATTAAATAATGTATTACCTGCTCTATAACTAACTCCCCGATGACAATCAATTCTGACTTTTAGTAGGCGATTTTAGTAGAAAATAATCGGAAAAAATAGTTCTGGGGAAATGAGGTTGGGGGTAATATGTGGGGGCTTCTCGTCGCCTACTAAAAGTGAGAATATTGTCATCGGAGAGTTAGTTACAGAACAGGTAATACATTAACTAATCCAGAAGGTTCTAACATACGCAATCATGCCAAAAAAATGTAAACAAGATATTGAATATGAACATTTTAAAATTCTCTCCAGAGCCACCTCACCTCACCAATTAGCAATAACTGAATTTTTAAACATTAAGAAGCTTGTTCCCTCTTTAAACAACCAAAGTACCTCTACAACACTATACCTGTCTTCATTGTTTGTTTGTATGGTGTTTTTACATTGCATAGAACCATTTGTTATTCAGCAACGGGACCAACGGCTTTACTTGACTTAAGAACCACGTCGAGAGCGAACTTCTGTCACCAGAAATACACATCTCTCACCCCTCAATGGAATGCCCGAGAATCGTACTCGCGGTCTGTTTCTTGCATTTTGTCTGTTAAATATTATTTTTAATTTTTTTTTATTTTTTAAATTGTAAACTTGTTAACTCTTTGTCTTTTAAACATTTTCATAAATAATAATTGCGTTTTTCACCTTTGAAAATGAGGTTGTGTCCTCGAAACGTCAGCATGTATAATAAACGGACAAATACTTGTTCATGACGTCTCCTTCAGCTCCTGTTGTTCTACAAAGTATTATATATATATTATAATATAAATATATATACTAAAGTATATTATATATAGTATTATAATATGCTATATAAATTATATATATATATAATATAGATTACAATTGATATATAGATATTATATATATATATATAATTAGAGAAATAATTATAGATATATAATATAATAATATTATATAGAGAGAGAGAGAGAGAGAGAGAGAGAGAGAGAGAGAGAGAATGAAAACGACACGAGTCGAATCGAATGCGAAGGCCAAGAGCTCCATTCCAACCGCTGCCACCCACTCACCCTCTGCAAGACTAAGGTGCCTGATTCACTCTCATCAAGTTTTCATAGAGTGTGGCCTTCACCCAGTCGCTCGTCACCCGCTTCAATTCTCCACCCTTCCACTTCAGTGCTGCTACTATGCAGTTCGCCATAATTCATGCGCTACTTTCGGGATATTTCTTTCTCTGTATGAGGCGTTTGGACGTTTCGAAGTGTGTGGACGTTTTTGAATTGTAAGGACGATTTCGAATTATATGGATGTTTTTGAATGGTATGAACGTTTTTGCATTTTATGAACGTTTCGAAGTGTATGGACGTTTTTGAATTGTATGAACGTTTTTTGCATTGTATGAACGTTTCGAAGTGTATGGACGTTTTTTAATTGTATGAACGTTTTTGCATTGTATGAACGTTTCGAAGTGTATGGACTTTTTTTTTTTAACTGTATGAATGTTTCGAAGCGTATGGACGTTTTTTAATTGTCTGAACGTTTCGAAGTGTGTGGACGTTGGAGGCTTTTAAATTATATGGACGTTTTCAAAGTATTTGGGGATTTTGAAGTTCATGAAAGTTTTCTCGGTGTATGGACATTTCCTTAGTGTCCATATGGACGTTCTGAAGTTCATGACGTTTTTCTTAGTGTGTAGACGCTCTGCAATGTATGGAGGTTTTCTTAGTGAATGAATGTTCTGAATTGTGTGGACGTTTTCGAAGTGTGTGGGCGTTAGAAACAAGAGTCAAACATTTTGATCAAGCTTTCACAAAGACAAAAACATCACCTGACTGCGGAATTTTCCCCATCTTTCTATGTTTCCTGAATCTTGTCTCAATTTTTCTTTTCAAAATGCGAGCCTGTTGTCAATAAAGGAACGATAACTCCCTTGAAGACGGGAATTATTTTGACCATCCTTGTCCACCTTAGCATGGAAAAAAGAAAAAAAAAAAAAGAAGAACTGGGCAAACATTCAAGATATTCTCTCTCTCTCTCTCTCTCTCTCTCTCTCTCTCTCTCTCTCATTTACCTGTCATTTTATTCAAGGCAGTTATAATAGCGAAAACAAGTTCTCAAGGATATGTATAATCAATATATTATATTTAGCGTACTTCATAACGTCATTTACCATTCAAAAACAACTTGCTGCTTTCTCTTCTCAAACCACAATTAAAGAGTACTGGACACTGAATATTTCATGTTAAATCATTCTCTTGGAAATTTCCATTTCAATCAAATTCGTACGAGTGCTTGCATGTGAATATGAAATGGACTAATGTTCAAGCAACTATAACAAGTGAACTTTGTTTGGATGCGTGCTTGATACTGTACAAATACTTGCTTTACTCGCTCGCAACAAAGGGCTGTTGTCCGTTACAAGTGAATAGTCTATGTGGATTTGTTTCCAAAGCCATGAAACTGTAAGCTAAAACGGCATTTGAACTCTTTTAAAACAATATGTTAACATTTAAACATACAAAATCTAACATGTCACAAACACTCGGCAGATGTTTATCTCTTAAATCCTAAATATTACAAACAAGTTGAAATGAAGTGAAGAACGACCCTTAGGTCGGATAATCGTATCGAGCGCTGGTTAGAATTATCAGTGTCATTCATTAACTAATATTCAACCGTTCGTGATACCTGGGCGATTAGTTAGTTATATACGTGTTTATGGTACTTCGCTGTAGTGTGGACGCATCCTTTGGAGAACTGATTTGGCAACCTCTCTCTCTCTCATTATTTATTATTATTATAAAAGTAGTTTTACCAGACCACTGAGCTGATTTTCAGCTCTCCTAGGGCTGGCCCGAAGGATTAGATAAAATGCCAGGTCTAGCCCTTAGGCCAGAACTGGGACCAAATTGGTCATTCAGGATAAATAAAAAAAATGCACAAGGCAAACGCTTTCATACTAGAACACACACACATACTACATTTACTCATGTTCCCTTACATACATACTAAAAACGATATATAAAATTCGGAATTAAGTTTTAAAGAGAAATTTTGTTTTAAAATCACTAAAAAAAACTTATATTTTATCAATTAAATTGCAGTTCCTCAGAAAAGTCAAAATTGGAACTACTGAAAAAAATGTAAAGATTCTGTCAAAATTTCTTTTATTGTTTTATTTCCAAAAGTTGACAGTCTCTGCTGGTCATACTTTGGACACTCGCACAAGACATGTCTGACTGTTACCAACTCCTTGCACTCTGAACACTCTGGAGCAGGGTCGCGTGGGTTGCTCATCAAGTGCCCGTGTGTCAGACGAGTGTGGCCTATACGGAGGCGTGTCAGGATTACTTGAGCATGTCTCTCTCTTTGATATGCTGAACTCCATTTGTTAACATCCTGTTTTATTGTTTTAATTTATTATTTTCAGGCTCTTCAGCCCATACGTTTTTGCCATTTATTTACAATTATTGTTTTTATATATCTTATATAATCACTGGTGGGGATGTTTACATTTTTGCTTTTATCATTGGATGCTTCTTTAGCTGCTTTATCAGCCTCTTCATTTCCTCTTATCCCCACATGAGCAGGGATCCAACATATTTCAATATTTTTGCCATTTTTATATAATTTGTGGAGTTCAAATTGAATTTGCTGTACAATATTATTTTTTGGATTGTAATTCTGAAGAGCTTCTATGGCACTTCTCGAGTCACTAAAAATCACAAAAATTATTAATGAAGTTTGCTTTATAATTTTTGATAGCTACTTTAATTGCACACAACTCTGTGTGAAGACTGAGGCATGATTGGGTAAAGAAAATTGATATGTTTTGTTCTGCATATAGCTGCATATCCTACGCCATGTTGCGATTTGGACCCGTCGGTATATATTGCATAATGTGAACTTTTTTGTCTTATATGTTCTATGGTTTTTTGTTTTACGTGGTGTGGGTATATACGGAACTTTTGATAAATATTTCAAGTGAGTGCAAGTCTTTACTTTAATCATAGTCCAATGGGGTGGTAACTTTACTATTGGAGGTACTTGTATATTTATATTTAATGACTCTAACAGTCTATTAGCTCTAATTGGGAAAGGTGGTGGAATGATTGTTTATAAAGACATCCCTTAACTCAAATAGACTTTAGTTGGTGAATCACTTGCTTTGATTCTTAATGCACTTTTCAAGGTTATGACAATTCTCTATGGAGGGATAGTGGCAGTTCGCCACATTCAACTTGTACAGAGGAGACTGGAGAGGATCTAAATGCTCCTGTGCATATTCTTAGGCCTTCGTTGTGAATTGGGTCTAATATTTTCAGTGCTGCTTCTGAAGCTGACCCATATATTTTCACTTCCATAATCAATAATTGATAGCACTGTTGCTTTATAAAGTATAGTAAGAGTATGTCCTATCAGCTCCCAATTTGTGTGAGAGAGTTTTTTAATTAGGTTTAATGCTCTTTTGCATTTCGATTTTATGTAAGTTATATGGGCTTTCCAGTTGAGGTGTGCATCAAATATCAAACCTAAAAATTTTGCAGTTTGGCTAATTGGTATATATGGTTTTCTCATTTTTAATTCTGCTTCTTCACCTTTTTTTCCAAATTTTACTTTTATAAAAATGACCGCTTGGGTTTTTCTATGGAAAATCTAAATCCTACTGATGAGGCCCATTCATCTATTTTTATATAGTTTTATTAATCATTCTTTCTGCATGTTTTATGCGTGATGCTGTGTAATATATTGCAAAATCAACCATATACAAATTACTCTTAATTCCAACCGGTAGCATGTTACTGATGTTGTTTAATTGCCAATGTGAACAAAGTACCACTAAGGACGCTACCTTGTGGTACTCCATTTTCAAGTGGAAATATTTTGGAAAAAACATTATCTATTCTCACCTGAAAAGTGCGGTCAGTCAAAGTTTTTAATAAATTTAGGAAGATGGCCGCGGATGTTATTATTATGTAAAGATTTTAATATTGCATACCTCCATGTAGTGTCGTATGCCTTTTGAATGTCAAAAAAGACAGCTATTGTAATTTGTTTTCTTTCAAATCCTCTACGTATATGGTCTTCCAAACTAACACAGAGAATCTAATGTAGACCTATTACGCTGTGAACCAAACTGTGTAGGACTTAAAATTTTATTTTCACGAATGTGCCATGTAAGTCGTGCATTTACCATTTTCTCCAATAACTTGCATATACAACTTGTTAATGAGATAGGTCTATAATTATTCACATTACTAGCATCTTTTCCTGGTTTAGGTATAGGAATTATTATTGCATTTCGCCATTTGTCTGGAAACAAGTTTTGGAGCCATAAATGATTGTAAAATTTTAATAAGTATGATTTTGCTAAAGGTGCTAGGTGCAAATCATCTCAAAGCAAACATCATCTCCTCCAGGGCAGATTTATTACTGTTCAAGAGAGCATATTCTAACTCTTCCATATTGAACTTTTTATTATAATATATATCTTCCTTTGTCTCAAAATTAAGTATAATAGACTCTGCTTTGTTTTTTACTTTTTTAAAATGTTTGTCTAGATTTTCGTCACTACTTATTTTGGCAAAACTTGCCCAAGTATGTTACTTATTTCAAAGGGATCTAAATTTTATTTCCATTATCTAATATAGCTTGTCTGGGTGGTCTAATGTTTTGTTCCATTTATTTTTCTGAATTTTTCCCATACTTTTTGAATGGATGTTTCGCTTGTTATTCTGACACTTAGGACCTCCAAGATATTATTTTTACCTTTTATTTACTTCTTTTCTAAATTTGGCTGATATTTTATTATATAAGGTTGTTTTAATACATCTATTTCTAATAGTAAAATTGTCATTTTTAATATACTTTCTTCTGTGAATGGTTTTGATTTATTAACTTTATTGAATCTTCTGTTTAGAGTATCTAACCTTCTGGCTAGAGTGTGTTTTTCTCGTACTAATTCAGTTAGATCATCTGACCACCAGGGGACTAAGTTTTTTATTATGGGGTTTTGAATGAGGAATAGCTTTGTCTGCTGCCTTTTTAATGAAGGACACAATGAAATCGTTCGTCTCATTGTGATTTCTCAAATAATCATAGGGCGGTATTTTATCGGTATGAAAGTAAAAATGTCCCAATCTGCTTTTTGCATGTTGTAATGTGGAGAATATGGTTTTGGTTCATTATTTAATAAGGATATTATTATGGGAAAATGGTCACTTGAGTAGGAGTCATCACATATATTCCAATCTATCTGTCAACTATATTTGTTGAACAAAGGGTGATATCTACTGTGGAAAATGTTCCATGGGTTCTGGAATAATATGTATTTACTTCGCTGTCATTCAGACAACAAAGATTATTAGCGTTCATTAAGTTTTCTATTTTTGCTCCATCTTTATCTGGAGTAATGTTGTTATAGTCCCATATTTGAGTTATGCGCATTGAAATCTCCCTACAATTAATATTGGATTCTTAAAACTCTTTTATTATTTTCTGTAATTTGTTTAAATCATACTTTTATTAGGGCGATTGTATAAGTTAATTATATCAAACAAACATTATTTTCTATTTTTCACTGTTATTGCTGAAATTTGCAATTCAGTGTAATCTATATCTAATTTGTCGTATATAATTTTATTATGGACATATATTGCTGTTCCTAAATTATTTCATTTTCCTGTGATGTTGTAGCTAATAGATATTTACCTATTTTTGGAAACACGTTTTCCTATGTGTTGTATACATATAATCATTGGTTCATGTTCGCTAATAAGTCGTTGGACTTCCCCTAAGTGCATTCTCGTTAATAATCCATTTATATTCCATTGAATATATAACGATTGAATGGTGTAATACAAGTGGTCAAATTACCCTAGATTATTAAAGCTGATATTTTCTTAAAATTTTTTATAAGTTAATTTGTATTTTTGTAGGTCTTGATTCATTTTTTGTTGTAGTTTGAATCTTACTTTCGTTAACTGTTACTTTTTTTACTATCTTGATTTGATTTTTCCATTTTGATTTTCTTTAGAATATTATCTACAACACTGATGTGTTTCTCTTTGAATATTCTAAGTGTTCAATACACATACAACCTTCTTCAGGAGATTTGATGTTTGTTTTTTCCTTACTCCTATTCCTCATGAAATTTCTTATGGTTTTGGTTAGGCTGTCTTTAGTTATAGTCTTATTTTTGTGGCACATTGCTATAAAGCATTACTGCAGCCGCATGTATCTTCATGTTTCTCAGTTTGTTGTTTTCCTTGTTTTTTCCTGTGGCGCCTATAATTTGGTGATGGTTTGAATTTCTTCGTTTTCACTGTAGTGACCTGTATTTTGGTTTTCCATTTCATCTGAATTTTGTGATTCGGTTCCTAGAGTACTATTGTTACTATGGGAGACAGTGGAATATTAGTGTTTTGTTTCTGAACTTTAGCTTTCGGCGAGATTGGTGGATTATTTATCTTTTTACAGACTTGTTTTTGGTGGAAATAGGTGGGGTCTTATCCAGTTGCCTCTTTCGAGTAGTATTATCTTTTTTTTTGTTTTTTCACATTCTTGTGATTTTAATTCTTCTTTGTTTTCCTCTATGTCATTATCTATTTCAATTTCCGATAATGAGCTAAATCGATTTTCCACAGTCGTAATATTATGTGTGTTTGAAGAGTTCTTTTCATCTTGTATTTTTTGTGGTGTTTTTCTTTATTTCTATATTTATCATTTGTTTCAGCTCTGTATTGCTTGACTTTGAGGTATCTGCATACCTAAATTCTTAGACTGAAAGTGAGAGATTAAATGACCTAGCTAACTTTGCTTCTCTTATCGTCATTCCAGTTCGTTCTTGTAGTCATTTAAGTTCTGTATTGTAGATATAGAACGCACACAATTTAGATCTACCATGATGTTCTAATCCACAATTTATGCATTTGGGTTGGCCACAGTCCCAGCGTGTTTTATGGTCCTGCGAGTTGCAAAAGGCAATTCTATGATATCCTGCACTTATTTGCTGTATGACCATATTTGCAACAGTTCTTGCATTGCATAGGTTTAGGAACATAAGGTCTTAGTTCCCTATTTAATCCTAGCATTTTAATTGTTTTTAAGGGTAAGGTTTGGCCACTGAACTTTATCTTGGCTATTTTGATAGTTTGACTTTTGTCTTTCCTGCTTGGGACCTCATATACTTCGCAGTCTTCAACATTATTGTACCTTTTCTTTAATGAATCTAAAAGTAATAATCTATCTAATGTTTCATCCTCAAGATTTGGTACTACTACTGTGCCTTGTACACTGTTCATTGTATCATGCCTTGTAACCTTTATATTTATGTTATCTATATTTTTTATACATTGATAGTTTTCCGATTGGTTTTTGTTGTTGTTTACACCAACCATTCCCTTTTTTTAATTTGTCTTATGCTCATCTCTTGCGATGGGCATCGATTCAATAGTAATTTTCTAATTTTAATAAAGATATATCTTTGTCAGCTTCTAAGCTCAAAAACCTTGACCAGTTTGACTCCAAAGAGAGAATCAAAGTGAATCAAGGTTGGGTCCTGGGCGATATCTATTTCTTTTGGGTTTATTGTATGGTAATAATGTCTTAATACCACTCTGATTTTCATTATTTGAGTTATCCTGAGAACAGTCCATTGCCATGCCATAAGTCGTTGTGAGGTTAATTTTTTTCTCCATATATAGTATTCAAAAAAATTCATCCAGGATGAGGTCCCCTCTCACCAAGGAGGCCCACCAGGGGAGGGGCAATGCCGTTACACACACTGGTAACTGCCCTGGGTCCCTCACCGGATGGATATACGCCATAACCCACAGTGCCTTAAGGGTCGTCAGTCCCACGAGATCGGACCCAGCACTGTGGGCATGGCTTAACTTAAAAATTTCCCCTCGCTCAACCACGTCAGGTACTCTAGTTTTACGGGTGGAGAGGCATGCCATCCAACTCCACCCTCCATCAAGTTAAAAGAGCTGTCAATTCAACGTCCAAAACCATGCCAGGGTCGTCAACGAAAGAAGAAGAAGGGAAAGGGGAAAATTTATAAGGAAGGAGGAGTAAAGGAGTGAAAGGTCCCAATGTTCAGTTGAGTTGGATCCACAGCAGAGAGAGTAGGCGGTAAAGGGGCATACTCTCTCTGGCAGTGGATCCCTAAGCCCCCCACCTCGTCAAGGAGTTGGGATCAGGGGGCTCTCTCTCTCATACATCCACACACACAACATACGGAGAGAGAGAGAGAGAGAGAGAGAGAGAGAGAGAGAGAGAGAGCCTGTTCACGACAGTCATTCCAATCGATCTGTCTTACAAACCAGGATTAAACAAAAAACCAATACCAAACAACCAAAAACCATCCGCAGGATATGACGACATCCCGATGGCAACTTGGTCCAGTACACACAACAGGCGACAAGACCTAATCCTCATGTCACGCCCCGAGAGCCTATCACTCTTAACCTCAGTTCCCGACTTTTATGCAAATAATAATGACTGTTGCGTTCCTATCTGACAACCATGTGGAAATTTCGTCAGAGCTTAAGGATTTTTAAAGCATTTTCCTCCAACATTTTCCGACAGAGAATTGAACCATCTGCCCTATATTTAAAAGCTGGTACAGAGACAATTACCACTGGGAACGAAAGACACCCTCGGTAATATACTGTAATTAAGAACCGAATGCTTCTGACTGTCTAGATTTAAAAAAAATCAAATCTATTAACGTAGCTGGTATTATGCTTAATAACACCCGATTAGCTACATAGGCGGTAACCGAATTACGGCTAGTTTAATATTTACAGGCTAACTAAATATTACTAATGTACTTTCCGCCACTCCGTTTCAAAATTCTTCATTGGTTTACAGATACTTCATAATATTTCCAGTCAATCGCAGGATTTCACGGGCGGAAGGACTTATAAGTAAAAGTACTGACACATCAACTCAAAGTTGAGGACAATTTTAAGTTTTCTGTTCGATATGATAATCATTCAATGTGGACTACGTAACTGCGCACAACTGAGGTGCTTTGTGTAAAATTTAAAACAAATTCTTTATAATATATATATATATATATATATATATATATATATATATATATATATATATATATATATACATATATATATATATATATATATATATATATATATACATATATATATATATATATATATATATATATATATATATATATATATATATATATATATATATATATATATATATATATATATATATATATATATATATACTAATTCGCTCTACTTCGGAATTGATATATTTTCATATATGTAAACCGAAAGGGGAAATTTTTTTAGTTGATAATAATTTCATCCTCTTCGGTTTACATATATGGAAATATATCAGTTCCGAGGTAAATCGAATTAGATATTAAAGGACATTTGTAGCTCGAATTAATTTTATTTATATTTCGTATATAATATAATATATTTATATATAATAATTTATATATATCTATATTGTATGTTTGGTTGTTGTTGTTGTTTTTTTGGATATGGTATGTATATTTATATATATATATATATATATATATAT
>NC_061091.1:56860340-56892840 GCF_015104395.2 Macrobrachium nipponense
TACATGAATACGTAAACACACATAAGGAACTATACACATGAATATTGTCTTGCAGAAATAGCATTCCTTGTGCGAACATACATACATACACCTCAAGAAGTATATGCATGAATATTTACATACATACGTAAATTTCAATTCGTGTGCAGGTAGACGTACTTAAATACATACACACAGTTTAGGGAGTTTATGCATAAACTGAATTCCTTACGCATACTTACACATACATATATACATACATACAGACAGACACACACACACACACTTCAAGAACTGTACTCATTTTATGTGGAAAGAATGGCCACTAAATTACGTGTTCCTGTAGCACAAGTTAAAATTGTACTGCAGTGATATTAAGTTAAAACTGAGAAGCTGCAGCAGAATGATTAATACAGTGAATAGATTCGAATTTTAATGAAAAACACTGTGATCTGACAATCTAAATTGAAGACGTTAATGATTCACTAAAATGGATGTGAAGAACTAAAAACAATTAGAGAGAAAAGAGCAAAAATACAAATGAGCAAAACCACAGAGATACTGCTTTATAATCAAGAAATGAAACTTGTCTCTCCAAGAAATAAATATTGGGAAATCCAGTCGAGTCCTCCAGATATCGTTGCAACTCGTTAGACGTCATGAAGTCGCTGAAGACTTTTGCCTCTCCGCCTGAGGCCAGGAAGCAGCTCCGAATCCTTCTTCGTCTAGACGTTTGCAAATGAACACAAGGTCGAAAGCCTCCAGGGAATCCTGGAGAAGTTCAAAGGCGCCAGAGAATCCTGGAGAAGTCTAAAGGCTCCAGAGAATCCTGGAGAAGTCCAAAGTCCCCAGGGAATCCGGGAGTCTCCACCGCGAATAAAGTGGCATAAAAAAAATCTAAGCTCAGATGAGGGCGTCTGTATCTGTGTCATTTAGCAAAATGATTTTCCAGTGTGTTCAGAACGCATTCGGAGCCTTTTTCGCTGTATTGATGGTACTACTACGGATTGTATTTGCAGGCGGCATCAACTGGAGGACGTCTCTCGAGACAGAGTTCCGTTGTTGTGATGCTGCTCATCAAACTCTCTTGGATTTCAGGAGGGAAAACAGTGCGCGCCGCATTCTGTATTCCATCCTGAACTATATTGGACTTTCTAATCTTATTGCATACGAAGAACCATCTTTGTCTGCCTGCAATGGACCCCTGCAAACCTTGTTGAGGGACACTCTTCCAGGTCTGCAGGGAGCAGCAGCAGACAAGGACGTTCTTCGGAAAGTGGATGAACTTCTATGGTTACCCGAAATGTTCCTGTTTCTTACCGGCGCCGTCGTCACCCTGCTCTTCATCAGAGGCGCCTGGACAAGAATTATGGAAGACGACGATGTTGACATGACGCAGATGGAGGAAAAGGAGATTACACAATTGGACGATGAGAACACAACTGAAATAGTAGAAGACACGATTGAGATGGATACAGAAGAGGAGGGAAAGGAGGTTATAGAGATGGAAGACACCATCGAGATGGATAGAGAAGAGGAGAAGGAGGTTACAGAGATGAATTATGAAGACAAGACTGAAATAAAAGAAGATCTGAGAGAAATGCATAAAGAAAAGGAAGAGAAGGAAGAGGTGGCACAAGAACTTGAACAAGATTTAGAAAATGAACAAGTCGAGAATGTCGAAGAAGGTCCCCTCGAGGAACGAAGAGAGGAAGAGGAAGACGTTGTCCAGAAGGAGACTAAGGAACTCAAACTAATTAATGGCGACTTGTATGAATTCCCCATATCGGAGAAAGAAAAACTCATTCTCCGCAAAACAGCAGCAGAAGTTCGGGAATTCACCAAGTTCTACAACGTCCGCCTTGACCTCCCTGAAGACGACACGAAAGAAATCGCCTATCTGAAGGGCGTTGAAAATCGGGTCGAGAAAGCTTTCCTGCACATACAGGAAATCTTCGACGAGTACCAGAGGGAAGGCCACGACATCGACCCTGAAGAACTCGACGCAGAGGACCCCTCTCCCCCTCCTGAGGAATTGGTTCAGGAGGCCGAAACTGCACCGAGTTTTGCTGCAATGCTCAAGAAGGGTCCCAAACAGGACAAAGACAAGGCAAAAAAACAGACCTATTTCATTGTCCAACGTAGAACTTTCCCCATCATGGAGGAGGAATTTCTAGAAGAGGATGATGAAGATGATATGGACTACGAGATCGATCTCGAAACAGAGGATGAGGAAGACTGGGAGGAGCCTGAGGAAATAGTGAGGGAGACGATAATAGTCGGCATCTCCCTTCGAGAGGCTCCCGAAGAGGAAGGACAGGGAGGCATGACGAGACTTTTACCCAAGTCTTTGTTACACAAGGAAAGAAGTCTTCCTCTTAAAGAAAAACAAGAGGAAGATACTCTCCTTCAGGAAGAGGCAGAAGAGGAAAAAGTTCCTCTAAAGGAAGACGATAATCTAGAACAGGAAGAGAATCCAGATATTCAAGAGGACAAAGTGGAAGAACAAAATCTAATCCCCGACAAGGAAGAGGAAGAAATTCTTCTAGAAGAAAAACAAGAGGAACCAGCTGGAATTCAAGGAAAGGACGAGGAGAGAGACCATATAGAGGAAACAGAGGAAGCACAAGACCTCGCCCTTACAGAAGCAGAGGAGGAAAACGCTCTTCCGGAGGAAAGGGAGGAAAACACTCTTCCAGAGGAAAAGGAGGACAGAGAATCTGAAGGAATGGCGGCAGTGGTTCAGGAAGCGCCAGAAAATATGTCGTACGCTAACATGGCGAAGACTCTTCCTGAACAGAAAAACGCTGCCCCTTCAGATCACCCCACAACAAAACCGACTGGCCCTGTCGAGACCACTAAAGCGAGACAACCAGAACTCGTAAATAACCGGGAAGCGGCACATCACCAAAGAATAGGACCTCTCAGGCACTGTGGAGGAAGAACCTACTCCTTCCTGGGAGAGAAAGACCTGGACATGGGACGCATCATCGGAAAGGGAGGAAAGTTCGCAAAGAGGGCCAAGCAGGACCATGGAGTCGTCATGAACGTCCACAACGATGGTTCCAGGATGGTGAAGCTCACAGGGCCAAAGAAGAATGTCGAAAAAGTCTACGACGAAATAAGATTCCGAGTGGATAAGACTTTCGACATCAAATCACTCACTCAAGTATCGAGATGGCTGTATGCTGTGGGCAAAGAAGATTTCGTTATGACTGTTCATAGGCAATTCAGGGAGGCTATAGTGGGACCACGAGAAGAGACCCTTCGAAAACTGGTCAAGGAACTGGAAGTGGCAATCTACCTCCCTGACAAAGACGACGAACGCGATTTCATCAGTATATTTGGCCCACTCGAACGAGCCCTGGATGCTGAGACAGTGATATCGGAAATGATCGAAGATATCCAGAACTGGCCTAAACAAGACGATCTCAGACTCTTCGGTTTCGATTTTTACGAGTTCGACTTGTCGCTCGAAGGCAGACATCTCGCCCTCAAAGGACAAGTGGCTCAGGAAATCAGACGACTCTTCAAAGTGAGTCTGATTCTTCTAAAAGATGGTGACCAGAGGGAAGTCGGCTATTTAGGAGGAGACTTCGAACAAGTTACGAAAGCTTATGAGCATCTAAAGGTCCTCCTGAAACAGGTCAGCACAAGAGGTTGTGAGATCACAACCGAAGGATTAACCACAGCAGGACCAGACAAATACCGCTTCGAGGTCAATGCCAACCACAAGGGCCTCTTGGTCGGCCCCAACGGCAAGAACCTGAAGACAATAGAGGACAAGAACAACGTCAAGATCATAGTCCACAAGAAAACAGATGGCTTCGTTACTATTCAAGGTCTATTAAGCAATGTCGAATCCGCTTGCGTAGACATAAGAGAAGCTATGCGGCCCACTGTTTTCAGAGGAAAGGACAAAACAGCCCAGCAAGGAGGAAGGACTTTCCCACAGGAGGAAATCTTCCAAGGGTTGACCAAGGTAGGAGATCGCCGATACCGAATCGTCCTCGACAGGGAGGAACGAGCCATGGTCATCGGCAAAGGAGGACAAAACATCAAGAGGCTCATCAGTGAGCACAACATCAACTTCCAAGGACCACCTCAGATGGACGAAACCTCTAACGACTGCACCGTCAGAGGGGACGAAGATGACGTCGTTGCTTTCTTTAACGATGTCCTGGAAACCGTCCAGGCCAAAGGACAGAAGAGGAAACACAAGGAAGGGCCCCAAAGGCAAGAAGCGCCTGGCAGGACTCGACGGGGGCCAACTTTGGGCGATTTCTTTTGAGGTCGCAGCAGAAAGAACTGTAATTGGAAAGGAAGATTTAATGAAGAGCAATGCATTGGACGGCGTTGTAAGAAACAGGAATTAGTGCTAATTTATGTTTAGTTTTGTGATAGTGAAAAAGTGAAAAATGTGGATAGTGATATCCCACCAAAAAAAATTAAAAATTGGAAAATCACTAAAAAATATAAAATAGTAAAAGAAAAAAAACACTAGTGTTAAGTTTCGTAGTATTAAGTTTTATGTTCAGTTTTGTGATTGTGAAAAACTGAAAAATGTGGATAGTGATATCCCGCCAAAAAAAATGATAAAATTAGAAAATCACTAAAAAATATAAAATAGAAAAATTGAAAAAACACTAGTGTTAAGTTTCATAGCATTAAGTTTCATGCTTAGTTTTGTAATTGTGAAAACCTGAAAAATGTGGATAGTGATATCCAAGCAAAAAAATATAAAATTAGAAAATCACTAAAAAATATAAAATAGAAAAAAAAATAGTGTTAAGATTCGTAGTATTAAGTTTTGTATGGAAAGTGATTTTGTGTTTAGTTTTGTGATTGTGAGAAATTGAAAAATGTGGATACTGATATCCTACAAAAAAAAAAAAAAAAAACTATTGTGTAGGATTGTGCGGTAGTGTTAATTTGTGTGTGATTGTCTCAATGAGGAAGATCCCAAGAAAAGGATCTTCAAAATATTAAGCCTCAGTTGTTGTTTGATGTCGAGTTCCCCAAGTCTTGGGAATAACTTCCACCGAAGGGGAATTGCGATTGGAAAGGGCCTCCCCCCAGGCACTTGATGATCATAATTCCCTTGAAGTGTTAGTTCTTCTCCAGACAGAAGGAATTCGTACTCATACAGTATCAGTGGCTTAATATGTGACAAGAAAAGAACTGGTGTCTTGTGTGTGTGACAGGAAGTTTACACACACAAATATTAAGCTACGAATTTCGCTCAATATTCAGTTCCAGAAACCTTGGGAATGATTCCACCCAGGGGGAATTCAATTTGGCAAGTGTCTCCCCCCAGGCACTTGAGTGTCTCCCCCCAGGCACTTAACTCTAATTCCCCTCGAGTGTTGGTTGTTTCCAAGGTATTGGATATTCGTTAATGGGCATAATTTGTAGCTTAATTTGTAATATAAAACTAAAAGTCACTTGTACTTGTGACAAAACTTTCACACACACAAACACACGCGCACACAAACATTGGGCCACAAATATCGCTTCATCTCGAGTTACTTCTCCACCTGGGGAATAACTTCCACCCAAGGGGAGTTATGATCCATAAGTGCTTCCCCCCAAGCACTTGATCATAAATCCCCTTGGTTGCTAGTTCTTCCCCAGGGGTAGAGGGGACTCGAGATGAAGCGATATTTGTGGCTTAATGTTTGTGTGTAAACGCAATAGAAACCCGTGTGGCTGACATAAAATTCACACACACATGCATGCACATGCACAAACTCACACATATACAAACATGTGTGTGTGTAACATTAAATTCACACACATACATATATACAAGTTCATGTGCGTGTATACTATGACACATATATGTATGAGTGTGACAGTATTCACGCACACACGTACTTGTATATATGTGTTTGTGTGTATGTGTGAATTTAATGTCACACACATGTGTGTGTGTATGTGACATTTAATTCACAAAAACATACACAAACTATACTCACACACATACATATATGCTTGGTTGTGCGTGGGACTTTTATTGTGTGAAAGACACATGCGTGTGCGCGCGCACACACACACACTTATTAAAAATATATGTGCGTGTCTTTGACGTAAAATTCGGACACCATACATGCGTGCATGCACACACACACACATATGTTTGTGTGTGTGTACGTGACATGGTATTCAAGCACAAGCAAACTTGTAAATATATGTCGTGTATATGTGTTAAATGTCACATACACACACACCCGCAAAAAAAAAAAAAAAAAAAAAATATATATAATATATATATATATATATATATATATATATTATATATATATATTATATATATATATATGTGTGTGTGTGTGTGTGTGTGTGTGTGTGTGTGTTCCTGAGGGGAGACAATTGAGTGCCTATGGGGGAGACATAAATTGCCTAGGGAGAGACAATTGAGTGCCTGGGGGGAGATACTTGAGTACCTAGAGGGAGACACTAAGTGCCTGGGGGGGGAGACAACTGAGTGCCTTGGGGAGATACTCAAGTGCCTGGGGGAGAAAATTGAGTGCCTAGGGGGAGACACTAATTCGCTGCCTGGGGGGGGAGACAACTGAGTGCCTTGGGATTGATACTCAAGTGCCTGGGGGAGAAAATTTGAGTGCCTAGGGGGAGACACTAAGTGCCTTGGGGGGGGAGACACTGAGTGCCTTGGGGAGCTACTCAAGTGCTGGGGGAGATTGAGTGCCTAGGGGGAGACACTAAGTGCCGGGGGGAGATACTTTAGTGCCTGGGGAGACACTTATGTATCTGGGGAGAAACACTCAAGTGCCTGGGGAGAGACACTCTACTGCCCAGGGGGAGACACTCTAGTGCCCAGGGGGAGACACTCTAGTGCCCAGGGGGAGACACTCTGGTGCCCAGGGGGAAGACACTCTGGTGCCCAGGGGGAAGACACTCTGGTGCCCAGGGGGAGACACTGGCCCATGGGGGAAGACACTCTGTGCCCAGGGGGAAGACACTCTGGTGGCCCAGGGAAGACACTCTGTGCCCAAAGGGGGAAGACACTCTGGTGCCCAGGGGGAAGACACTCTGGTGCCCAGGGGGAAGACACTCTGGTGCCCGGGGGGAGACACTCTCGTGCCCAGGGGGGGAGACACTCTCGTGCCCCAAGGGGGGAAACACTTCTCGTGCCCAGGGGGAGACACTCTCGTGCCAGGGGGAGAACACTCTCGTGCCCAGGGGGGAGACACTCTCGTGCCCAGGGGGGAGACACTCTATGCCTTAGGGGGAGACACTCTATGCCCTGGGGGAGACCATAACCCAAGGGGGGAGACCACCTCAAGTGCCCAGGGGGGAGACAACATTCTAGTGCCCTAGGGGGGGAGACACCAAGTGCCCAGGGGGAGACACTCGAATGCCCAAGGGGGGAGGGACACCTCAAGTGCCCAGGGGAGGAGGACACTAGTGCCCATAGGGGGGAGACACTAATCAGTGTCCCAGGGGGGAGACACTAGTGCCCAGGGGGGAGACACTCAAGTGCCCAGGGGGGAGACACTCTAGTGCCCAGGGGGGAGACACTTGATGCCCAGGGGGGGAGAGACACTAGTGCCCAAGGGAGAACACTAGTGCCCAGGGGGGAGACACTCTTAGTGCCCAGGGGAGCACTCAAGTTGCCCAGGGGGGAGACACTCTAGTGCCCAGGGGGGAGACCACTAGTGCCCAGGGGAGACACTAAAATCCCAGGGGGAAGACACTTCCAAGTGCCCAGAGACACTAAGTGCCTAGGGGAGACACTCCTAGTGCCTAGGGGGAGACACTCTAGTTGCCCTAGGGGGGGAGACACTCAGTGCCCAGGGGGGAGACACTTCAAGTGCCTAGGGGGAGCACTCAAGCCTAGGGGAGACACCTTCAAGTTTGCCTAGGGGGAGACACTCTAGTGCCTAGGGGAGACACTTTTCAAAGTGCCTAGGGGGAGACACTAGTGCCCTAGGGGGAGAGCACTCTTAGTGCCAGGGGGAGACACTCAAGTGCCTAGGGGGAGACACTCAAGTGCCTAGGGGGAGACACTCTAGTGCCTAGGGGGAGACACTCAAGTGCCTAGGGGGAGACACTCAAGTGCCTAGGGGGAGACACTCTAGTGCCTAAGGGGAGACACTCAGTGCCTAGGGGGAGACACTCAGTGCCTAGGGGGAGACACTCTTAAGTGCCTAGTGGAGACACTCAGGGGTGCCTAGGGCGGGGGAGACAACTCAAGTGCGTAGGGGGAGACACTCTAAGTGCCTAGGGGGAGACACTCAACGTTTGCCATAGGGGGAGACACTCTTAGGCCTGCCTAGGGGGGGAGACACTCTAGTGCCTAGGGGGAGACACTCTAGTGCCTAGGGGGAGACACTCTAGTGCCTTGGGGAGACACTCAAGTACCTGGGGGGAGACACTTATGTATCTGGGGAGAGACACTCTAGTGCCAACGTGGGGGGAGACACTCTAGTGCCCAGGGGGAGACACTCTAGTGCCCAGGGGGAGACACTCAAGTGCCCAGGGGAGACACTCAAGTGCCCAGGGGGAGACACTCAAGTGCCTAGGGGGAGACACTCTAGTGCCTAGGGGGAGACACTCTAGTGCCTAGGGGGGAGACACTCTAGTGCCCAGGGGGGACGGAAACTCTAGTGCTAGGGGGGAGACAACTCTAGTGGGCCCAGGGGGAGACATCAAGTGCTGCTTGGGGGGGAGACACTTATGTATCTGGGGAGAGACACTCAAGTGCCTGGGGAGACACATTCGAATGCCTGGGGGAGACAATTGAGTGCCTTCGGTCTACATATATGAAAACATATAAATTCCGAGGTAGAGCGAATTAGATATTAAAGGACATTTGTAGCTCGAATAATTTATATGAATCACGGTGATAATTATTCATATATATAAATATATATATATATATATATATATATATATATATATTATATTATATATATATATATGTGTGTGTGTGTGTGTGTGTGTGTGTGTGTGTGTGTGTTTAAAATTACACCATTAATTCTTTTAAGCTTAAAGTTAGTGTACCTGAATATTGTGGCTTCAGGAAAAAGCCAAAGGTCTTGCCATCTTCATGCTGAACCTTGGATTTGCCCCTACGCATGAAGCGAAGAAAAATAAAAAAATAAAATAAATCTTACATTAATCGCTTCATATACCCAAACCCAATGCTTGTTATACTACGCTATTTTCATTAGCTAGCTTCATTTCTTCGGTTTCTCTTTAAGATAATCCTTCAAGAGGCTACTGTATGGGGTAATTGTTTGTATGTTTGTATGGAGTTTTTACGTTGCATGGAACCAGTGGCTATTCAGCAACGGGAGCAACAGCTTTACGCGACTTCCGAACCACGTTGAGAGTGAACTTCTATCACCAGAAATGCACATCTCTAACCCCTCAATGGAATGCCCGTGGTGGCAGGCCAAGACCAAACCGATCACGCCACTGAGTCGCTTTGTATGGGGTAATAAGTCTTAAAAGATGCTCAATATGCAGAATGCAGTTGCAATATTGTTGGTAAAGGTTTACTGCACATTTTGTATTTCTACTTTATTACCGACCTTATCAAGATCCACCAAAGGCATAAGGTCTATGTGAACTGTTTAATTACAGCTTTGATTTAGCCATTAAGAAATAACTGTATTCGAGTATATGTCTGAGGCCAATAAATCTAATAAAGCAGTTTCACAAAAAGTGTTCGGAGATGTTTGAAGGTTTATTCTCATCTTTAAATAGTAAGAAAATGTTTGCAGATATTTGAAGATATTTTCTAATCTGTAAGTAGTTTGTACTAAAGCTTCCTCCTGGCTGTATCGAAATGTACTCATTATGTACCTAAGACCTAAATTTTTTCAGAAAGAATGGAAACAACTTTGTACCGAAATGCTCAGTGCCCTCTAAAAGCACAAAGGAATCCGATACATCCGTACGTTCGAATGTATTAGTACAATCACATCAAGATACAAATATTTCGGTCATAAACAATCCTTGCTTCTTGAAGGCCCGAAATGTTAAATTGTCTTAAAGCCGCAATATGAGAAAATACAGTTTCTGCAGGATTTCGTTATAGTTTGATGCATTGTGTCTTGAGAAGAGTCCGGTTTGATGCAAGCAGGAATTGCATTGCCATAACTTTGGCAATAAAACATAGGTGCATTTTCTGAACTCAGACTGGTTCAGCTTTTACAGTGCTATTGAGATGTTTATTTCGAAACAATTATATTTTTCATGATCTATGTACAAAAGAAACTGTTTGGAATGTAGAACAATTGATTTATGACTTATCACCATGACGGCACTTAGCAATATCATCCACATCATGCGTTCATACGGATATGCGTGCATGAATGTATTTATGTATTGTGTGCATGAATGTACTTATGTATCGTGCGCATGAATGTACTTATGTATTGTGCGCATGAATGTACTTATGTATGTACCGCGTGCATTAATGTACTTATGTATGTACTGCGTGCATGAATGTACTTGTGCAGTGTGTGCATGAATGTACTTGTGTACTTCGTGCATGAATGTACTTATGTAATGTGTGTATGAATGTACTTACGTATTATGTACATGAATGTATATATTATTTTTAAAAACTAAAACGTAATAACAGCGTTTACCCAATACTTGGCCCCTCTGCTTTTATCGGATATGGTGGTCTGGCGTTCATTGGTGATCACCCTTCCAAATTCTGATCGGACCTAAGTTACTCAAACTGGTCGAAAAACCACCGGTGTAACAAACGCGTTACTGCAGGAGTATTTACTGATATAATTATATAGTAAAGCATTATCAACAATTATTCGTGGGTATCAACAAACACTTTTTTGTTTTAATGCTCTTAATGCACAAAAGCATAACAATGTAAGAGTTTACGTGCGCGAGCTTAGCCATTCCCTTTAGCGGTCCCAGTTATAGACAGAAAGTCAAGAACAACGATGGGAAACAGGAAATTCACTGAATATAACTTAAACCAACATGCACCTGCACGATTATCGAAGACTAGCAGACTTAACTCCTAAAATATTTATTTTTACATATTACCTACTGGATTCGTCAAGCTGAACATTCAGCAAGTTGTATAGAATATATGTATTCAATAGACCTTGGTAATACATCAAATCTACCCATGGTGGTAGACCGGTGCAAAGTACATTAACATTTTAGTTTCTCTTGGTTCTTGTGTAATTCTTTACTCAGCAATTTCCTCAAATAAAAATAATGGTTCAGGTAAAACACCGTACCAAAATTCATACCACTAAAAATAATTCTAACCCAATTAAATATATGTGCTATTATGATAAATCAATATAATTATGATATACAAACAAAACAGCTCTTGTTCACTAAAGTAAAAAAGAAAAAAAGGGGGCGGGGCCAAAAATAATTTTAAATGTCAAATCAATATATACGGTACATAGACTACTGCTTTAGTACGTCGTTTTCAACGATACGTTAGCATGATATGCTAGCTAGCGGCATTATGAATAGTTCCGTAAGTGCCTGCGTATTGATATCTTTACTCATAACATGGAAAAACGTCACTTAACTTTAGGAAGATATAAACTAGAATGCAAAATTAATGGACCTAATTCAAAAAATCCCGTCCGAGAGAGAGAGAGAGAGAGAGAGAGAGAGAGAGAGAGAGAGAGAGAGAGAGAATGGCTTTCATATGAATTGGTGATACAATTGTTTAACCCAAGTTTATTTTATAAACTATATAAACATATGGTTTTCATTTTGTCGTGTTCAACAGTTCTATTCCCCCGCCCCTACCAGCAGCTACGACCCACAACAGGCAAATAACTACCAGAAGCCCATAATTCCGCAGTAAAACCAACAAGAGACAGGGCATTTCCGCTACCTACCCAACTGAATAAACATCGATATCGTATGTGATAAGTGGTAGACTGGTGGGTGTTACGATACCAAACCCGAGGAATTTGGGACGATAAAAAAGGATCTGATCATCTTTATTTTCTTAATATCGAGGAATTTGGATTTATTTAAAAGCAAATCAACCCGTTCCATAATCGGTACTCATATCACCATTTCGAAAAAGAAAAAAAAATTAGCCTAATAAGTTAATATGAAAATTTTTTTTAAACAAGCTACCATATATTTGTCACATGGTGGATATTTAACTTTGAAAATTGAATACTTTCTTGTTTTATTTGTATGAACTGAGTACGTTTTCATAATCATGCAAGCTGGAATAAATAAATAATCGTATCGCATAAATGTAAATAAAAACTGAAAAAAAGAATATATTAAATAAAATCTTCACCTTTCCCATGCATCAATAACTTTCTCCATTTTCTGAAGGTAGTTCCCGGAATTTAAAACATTCTCATTACGTCTAATTACGATGAAAGATAATGAGTGGTGAGTGGTTTGTCCCTTTGGGGGCTGTAGAGAAAGCCCCCCTCACTGTATTTCAGATTATTTACTTGATAACTAGAGCGTATTGACTGTATGAATGGCTTCATTCTTAACGTCTTCTTCTTATAATAATAATAATAATAATAATAATAATAATAATAATAATAATAATAATAATAATAATAATAATAATAATAATAATAATAATGTCATAGCAGCACGAGTCTTGAAATGGAGAAACAAATCCACAGTTATGTATGGGTAAATATGTTTTATTTTAAATATATGTACCCATACACAACTGTGGATTTGTTTTCACAGTTATGTATGGGTTATATATTTTATATATGTACCATACATAACTGTGGATTTGTTTCAGTTATGTATGGGTATATATATATATGTACCCATACATAACTGTGGATTGTTTTCTCCATTAATACTACTACTACTACTACTACTACTACTACTACTACTACTACTACTACTACTACTACTACTACTACTAATAATAATAATAATAATAATAATAATAATAATAATAATAATAATAATAACTTGCTAAGTGGATATGAAACCCTGATGGCAAAGAGACTTTTCTTGTGGCAAATAAGTCTCGCCACCGTTGTTAACATTTTATGTAATGAAAATACTTATTGCAGTAGGGCTCCAAGAATTGTATAGCGGAATCATTGAACTGTATGGCAGAAGTATCAATTTGATTTTATTTACATAGATTTTTGGCATTGTGCCAAGCACTGGGGCAACTAAAGCCATTCAGCGCTGAAACGGATATTGACAGTAAAAGGTTTGAAAGGTGTTACAGTAGGCAAATCTCACAGTTGCACTATGAAACACTTGTTAAGAGAGGGCGGACGGTACATGCGATGGAAGAAAGCAAATATGAACGGAGGTACAGTAAAAGATATGAAGTAGTTGCAACTATGAGGCGAAGAGAGACTGTTAAGAGCCGTAAGTAATGCCTACATTGCACCGAATGAGGTGCACTAACGGCACTATCCCCCCTACGGGGCCCGGCACAAGTGTCAATGAATAGTACCGCATTAGTGTCAATGAACTGTATGGCAGAAGTGTCAATGAATTGTATCGCATTAAGGCCCCTACACAATTGATATCAATTTATTGACGTCAATGAATTGATGGAGAAATTGACCGTGTGTAGGGGACATTGATATCAATTTAATTGAAACAATTTCACTGAATCAATTCATTGAGAGATCAAAGATCCTTTGATATTTATTGATGGGTCTTCAATAAAATGTGATACTGAGACGCGCATTTGGAGAAATGGCTTCTCGCATGGTAGTATTTTGTTTGACTATCATTGGCATCACTAAATTTAGAAGTTCATCGTAAGATTCGGCGTCCATTCTGAGGAAATTCCTGTAATCCTCTGGCTCGTCGTCCCTTAATTCCTTCAGCAATCGTGTATGTCCTAGTTCCCTTCGACAGAGATAGCATTTCTTCGCCCACTTACTCCTCTTCTTTCGCTTTGGAGTGTCCAGAGCAAGCACTATTCCTAGAGCCACAGATGCTTTCATCTCGAAGTTATGAATCAAACTGAAAATTGAAGTAAAATCATTGACCGTGTGTAGGCACAGTGATTTCCTCAATTTCATTGTCGGCAATAAATTGATATCAATTAATTGACGAAAAAATTGATCGTGTGTATGGAAGAAGTGTCAATGAATTGTATCGCATTAGTGTCAATGAACTGTATGGCAGAAGTGTCAATGAATTGTATGGCAGAAGTGGAATGAACTGTATAGCAGAGGTGTCATGAATTTACCGTATTAGTGTCAATGAACTGTATAGCAGAAGTGTCAATGAATTATATCGCAGTGTCAATGAACTGGATGGCAGAAGTGTCAATGCACATTGTATAGCAAAAATGTCACAGAAATGTAACACAGTGGTGCCAATGAATCGTATCGCATAAATGTCAATGAATTGTCCACCACTCAAACCCCAATACTAGTCTAATTCCATCCACAGATCAAATAAGAATGACGGGAAACACTTTACGATACCACGTGAATCAAGGGGAGTCAGTCTTGTCAATGGCAGGGGGGAACGTAATGCTTCTAGATCGGTAATTAACAATCGCCATGAGCAGTGGCATACGCTTTCTCGCATTTACAGCGTTCGGTCACGCAAGTCTTTTGTTTATTTCCATTCGCAAGAAACTGAGAACTTTCACTCATAGTCAAGTCTAAAAATCCAGTATACATGAAGTTGACAAGTGTAATCACGCAAACTTAATTGGACGGTTGAAGAAAAATATATTTACTGGCCAGTCTGCTGTGAATTTAGAGAAATGAAAAGAAAAATCTACTTTTGCCAACAGAGCAAAGACGGATCAATCGATGTACACAAACCCTTACAATAGTTCCCCACAAGGAAGGAGTAGACTTTTTAAGTTACATAAAAAAAAATGGTGGTTGTAAGGGAGGCGTCAGTAGAATGACAATGCATAGAATAGTAATCAAATCTGCTCGTGTATCACTGTTAATGGATCCTCCAGTAAAGGCAGACTCTCAGGCCCCAATGATTTGTAGGTAAAGGAACTCGATATAAAGTTAGAATTGGTAAGGAAACGTAAGTTCAAGTGATTGTATTATTATTACGTACTAATAGATAAGTGAATGGAAAGCTGGCGTTCACCATGGGTATATATTGCGGTAACAACAGACTGTTTGGTCACAGAACAGTTTAAAAAAAAAAAAAAAAAAAAAAAAAAAAAAAGTTTAGTCACCGAATTAGGTAAAAAAATAAACTGCTTACCAACCAGAAACTCAAAAACTCATCTGAAAGTATAAATGTTACTAAAGTAGGAGCTATTTAGATAAGACTATCTCAAAAGTTGGACCATTAAAAGACAAATCACAGGTCAGGATGAGAGAGCAATGCCTGCGGTTGGAAAATTAGGATTCAATCATATTACGCAGTCAGTACACAAAACTCAAGAGGAGAAAATTATATGGTTAGTCCCAATATTGATTATATATGGACACGAGTCATGGCACAGCTGAGCTGCATGACGCATAGGATGTCAATATTTGAAAAGTAGTTCTTGAGAAGGATTTAAAAAATTAAATGGCTGGATTGAGTAACCAACAAGTAGGCATTACTCAAGGGTCTTTGCAGCGTCCATTCGGCCCAAGGCTGCAAACTCTTTCATTCCTTTTACTGTACCTCCATTCATGCTCTTTCTTCCATCTGACTTTCCACCTTCTCCAATAATTGTTTTATAATGCAAATCCGAGGTTTTCCTCCTTGATATATCTTCCAAACCACCTTACTGTCAAATTCCCTTTCAGCGCTAAATGACCTCATAGGTAGCTTAGGCTTTGGCCTAAGTTGTATATTCTGTTCTGTTCTGGTAAGGGGAAGTAAGATGAAACTATCCAGATAGATGGAACGTGTGGGAGGGATAGACCTAAGCTACGCAAGACAGAGCAAAGAAAGAGAAATACGAGAGGAAGTTTGTGATGATCTGAGTCACCTGATTTTCATAGATGCGCAGGTCAATTTATAGTAGTTATTTCGAATCTGAAACTTTCAATCTTCACGACGTGAAAATGGCTCACGGCTATCTTAGTACATACGTTCAAGATTATGTGGCTGTGTTTTAACATTTAATGAATCCACCCTGTGGTAGGGGTGTAAGAATACTACTACCACCGTAGGTCCTATGTGTCGTAAAAGGCAACTAAAAGGACAGCTGCTGCCTCGCAGTCTTACTTTTTTGAGCAAAAGGCTAGGCCCATCGCCAATAACTGTGGAAACTGCCGCCTTGCAGGTGGACTTTTTAGTAAAAGGCTAGGCCCACCGCCAATAACTGTGGAAACTGCTGTCTTGCAGTCTTACTTTTTAGTAAAAGGCTAAGCCCACCGCCAATAACTGTGGAAACTGCTGCCTTGCAGGTGGACTTTTCAGTCAAAGGCAAGGCCCACCGCCAATAACTGTGGTTGATGACAGCAAGGGCATGCGGTCGTAAAACCCCTTTGCCAAATAATAAACCATGCCTGATGTTGTAAGGAAAGGCGCATCAGGCAACCGACCTCTTAGTGTAGGGATAACCAGAGCCATACTATTTGTAAAGCCCTTCTTGGCCATGGTTGCGACTCACTACAGTCGGCTTCCTAACAGGTAGGTTACACAGTTTACTGCTTTGATCAACAAAGTAACTGTAGGAATCAACATAACTGGCTTGAACGCTCTGGCCAGCTCGGAACAAGGACAGACATTCCATGAATCAAATAGTTACTCAAAAATAACTTCGTGTTTCTTGCCTGCCAGTCTAATCGCATAGTCGAATCCAACGATTAGCCGACACTTCGCAAAGCACAAACAGCACCACCTACAGTAAATTGTAAAATTAATGATTAATTGATCAAGCTAATGACATCCGATCTGGAATGTACGAAACTGACATTAAGTAATCCTGCCAAACTTGTAATCGTATGTACTACACGAAAACAACCTTGGTACGAGCAACAAAAGTAATACGAAGGTCATCATTAAAAGAATATTAACGGATTTTAACGTATTGACGTGAAATGGATTCGTGTTACTTTTAAACTATGCGACGTTGCTCTCAGCGTTTCAGATATAATGCTTTTTTCAACTGTATAGTTATTTTTTTTTTATTTTCTGGATTTTTTGCTTACTGATGTTGTATGACGTGTTAGTTTGCTGTGTAAGTTAACGGTCTTATAGCTTGCTGCGCTGCACGTGTACCTATAAAAATTACATATGCATTTAAACGAGACAAAAATTAAATGTAGCTAGCTGTGCATGATCCAGGCTAAAGACCTCGTCTTCTCGACGAAGCACTTTCGAAGACTCAAAGCACGACAAATACAAAAAAAAAATCTTTCCATCGCATGTAAACTGGGCCGTTGAAATATATTTTTACATTTTGTTTTAAATTGCCACTCACTTGACGACTAACCAAAATGCTGCAGAACATTTTACTGGCTTTAGAGGATCTAAAGGTTTGGGCAAACTTGAATCTGCACCACTACAGGCTGTTATTTCACGAAAGTTTTAACATTTCTGAAACAAGCGTTCTGAGAATTTTTAAATGAAAGCTATATCGTCCCATCTGAGTAAATCTAAAGACCCTTTTACTAAATAATGCTTAATGCCAAGTTTGGTTTAAACTGGCCAGCTGGTTCTGGAGAGCATACATATACATTCACAAGGACTCCACAAAATTGAATTTAAAAAGAAAAAAAAAATGACCATTTTATCCGTAAGTAAATATAACAGATCTTACCTTCAACAGTTGCGGTAACGTTACAAAGACAATTCATGCCATCTCCGGAGTAAAAGGCACTGTACAGCAATTTACACATATACATGTATATAAATACACACACACACACACACACCCACATATATATATATATATATATGATATATATATATATATCTATATATATATACATATACACGTTTGTGTATGTGTATGTATATATATGCATGTATGTATATGTATGTATGTATGTATGTATGTATGTATGTGTATATATATATATATATATATATATATATATTTATAATATTAGTACGCATATCTATCACAATTTTAGACCACAACGAAGATACGTTATGGTGTGTTCTCGCTGATATGGAACCTCAGCTATCTTAAAAGTGGACTTCTTTATAACTCTCAATAAAAATACGATAAATAAACAGAGACGTCCAACAACTGCCACGCAATTGAAAGGTCCATAAGGCTCCAGAACAACGAATAGCTCTGACTCATCCACATTTCCCGGTAGGGGTGTACTTACTATTTATAGAGGTACGATGTGAGCGGTACTAAACGTGCTTTGATTTCTGTATGTTGCTTTCACTATTACCGCCCACCCAACTGACCATTATTACCATTCAAGTAGTTTAACCAGACCACTGAGCTTTATTTCAGCTCTCATACGGTTGGCCCGAGGGATTATAATAAAATATATACCAGGTTTAGTCCAAGCACTGGAACCCAATAGGTCACTCCGCATGATGATGACAGAATTAAAATGACCCAGCGGACCAGTTTCTTTCAACTTTACCTTACTGTTATTTTCACTTCATTTAAGAATATATCATATCCTTTGCAACAAGAACAACAACAACATTAATAATAATAATAATAATAATAATAATAATAATAATAATAATAATAATAATAATAATAATTAATATGCCGTTAGACCTTCATTAATACAGGTTTTATTGAAAATAATGGCTACTTCAGCCGCGTTTATTTTTGTATAGAAGTTTTTCCACTCTTCTTACTCCTGACTTTTCTTCTCTACTCAAGTTGGCTATTAAAACGCTAAATGGGGGACTCATGTCAAAAACGTGTTATTTGTCAAATTGAATATATTTTAACATGAATCATGCATTCGGCGTTTTAATAGCCAACTTGAGTACAGAAGAAAAGTCAGTAATATGAAGAATAGAGAAACTTCTATACAAAATAAACGAAGCTGAAATAGCCCTTGTCAATAATAAAAGATAATAATAATAATAATAATAATAATAATAATAATAATTTATTATTATTATTATTATTATTATTATTATTATTATTATAAATAGAGAAACAAATCCACAGTTATGTAAATGTACACACGTATAAAACTAACAGATTCCCGAAAGCTATCTGTACAGTTTCATCTTCAAATATATGTACATATACATAAATGAGGATTTGTTGCTCAGTTTAAGACTAATCTACTATGAGTAATAATAATAAATTAATAATAATAATAATAATAATAATAATAATAATAATAATAATAATAATAATAATAATAATAATGATGTATTGTTATACGAGGGAAGGGGATGCATGACCACACGTGGCACAAAACTACATCCCTTACTCACCTCGACTAACTCGTACTATACATAATGTGTATCAGTAATTATCTTATTAAAAGTCATTTATATAACCAACCTTTCACTGCGGATGGCTTCCCACCCCATTCAGGCCAAATAACCTTACGAACCAAAGTAACACACAGCTTATAACCAAACACTGTTTTCAATATTGGGGTTTTTGTTAATTGTAGGCGAAAGTCGAACTCACGTGTGTACTGGCTGTTTCCCGTCCCGAGGAAGCTTAAGTACGCATGCGCAGCACTGCTCGTATTGCGTGAATCGACATTCTACGCAAACAAGAACAGAAGCTACGATGTGATCATCTGAATGACTATTATTATTAATAGTAGTTTAACCAGACCACTGAGCTGACTTTCAGCTCTCATAGGGCTGGCCCGAAGGATTAGATAAAAATAAAAAAACTCATGTCTAGGCCAGAGGCAAAGCTCTGGAACCGAATTGTTTTTTCGGTGTGATGACAAATGAGTGAAAATTAAACTAAAAACTACACAAAGGCGCACACTCACACGGGATAACATGCACACTATAAATACATTTACTCATGTATCCATACTTTCATAAAAAAATAAAATCAGAATAAGTTAAGTAACATTTAAAAGTTTTGTTTTTAAAATTCATTAGTCTAATAATTTTCGTCTTTTCAAAGTTTATCATCTGAATGAAATCCTGGTCAAAAATGTCAGAATCAAATGTTGTAAAAAACTAAAAGTGATGACACGGTAATCTGCGGGCACCTGCTGATATTCAAATGCTGGGATAGCAACCTGCGCGCACCTGCTCACATTCAAGTGTGTCTCATACAGAGTGAATA
The DNA here is from genome assembly GCF_015104395.2 of Macrobrachium nipponense. Classification (NCBI taxonomy): domain Eukaryota; kingdom Metazoa; phylum Arthropoda; class Malacostraca; order Decapoda; family Palaemonidae; genus Macrobrachium; species Macrobrachium nipponense. The sequence goes on from NC_061091.1 coordinate 56,880,451, forward strand.
TTCACGTGGCCTAAATTCACCGAATTACTGCCACTGAGAAAAGCGACGTTGCTACAGCACGATTTCCACAATTCCTGTCACTTAAAGAAGTCGAAATAGGCGAATTTTATACCGATGTGAAAGCTGTATTTTTTGTATAGTCTTATAAATTCTTATGGAGAAACCTATACTCTGTTTTTTTTTCCATCTGTCCATCCGCCTGTGGTGTTTTTGTATGGTAACACTGCGTCCCGGGCTTTAGATAGTTACCTTCAGGTTACATTCAACGATTATAATAATATCCTATCTCGAATATTAACGGTGTAATTCGCAGACAGTAAATTACTAAAACACTTTTCAGTTGCAAATGTACACCCAGATATCCTTTTATTTACCTAAAACTTACAAATAGCGTAACTATCTAAAGCCCGGGACGCAGCGATGCCATACAAAAACACCACAGGCGGATGGACAGATGAAAAAAAACAGAGTATAGTATATACCATTTCCAGTGAGAAAATGCCACTTTGTAAGCTTACGTGAATTTCAGTGGGAAATACTTAAGTTTGTCATAGTTAGTTTTTTCAATTCAATGCATTTTTGCGTTTGAATTAGTCTTATTCACGGGAAATAGCCACGTCAACTTCAGAGAAAAACACCAGTTATAAAAAAACAACTTAATTTCCATTAAGAACACCATTAAATACATGCTGAACATACACCAAGGCCTGGAATTGCAATATACTGAATTCGTACCTATTTAGTAAACTATAACACGAGGCCCGACATTATCAGTCCTGGCGAGTAAGTCTAAATGCGTTATCGTAAATATCTATATCTCTGAGACGCATATCATTTTGACTACAATATAATCACTTGGGCCCATGAGTATGGCGCGAATACAAATTCTCTTTTCCATTAAAGAAGGTGCTACATTTTCAAATTCACTGGTAATTATCACTTACAATCAAAATTCAAAAATCGCATTATGTTTAGCTAGCTTAACCTAACGATTGTATTGATAATGAATTTTACACTAGTTTATGAGAGTATTTTTTTATATATTCATATGAGCATGAACATCCTCTCGTCCATATATATAAAATTATATACACAATACTAGAGGAACAACTTAATGGACATTCACACCACATCACTCCAACCACCCTAGCAACGTCCTGAACACACCTAAATACAGTGTTTTGAACGGGGCCACACTTACCACACCACTTAGCGACGACACGAATTCAATTGAATCATCATCAGATTACGCACAACTCGGCGGTGGTTTCATTATTTCCCATCACTACGTGGTCTTCGGTGTCACTTTTCACCAATTATTACACAACACGCGGCTTAATGTTCCTTGATTACGGAACGCAAAAATACAGTCTGCCTCACTTAGCCACTTCAGCTGCACTTCCAACGCGAACAGGTGGAATTTTGGGGTCGGTTGCCAGATGTCGCTGGAAGGAAATATTTCTTCCGCGAGTCATTGAAAAACACTCGCCGATTCTGACACGATTTACCAACAAAATTACTCAAAATATATGTCAAAAGTTTGAAGAAGGCCTAATGATTAAAAACGAACGTTACAAAAGAATAATGGATAATTTCTATAATCGAAACAAGGGTGCAAACAGATTCAAGCTAATCGATTGGCCTGTCGATGACGTTGGCAGCCTTGGGTGTGTGGGGGAGGGGATCAGTGAAACTGTTTTTGATATAATGATTTCTAATAATACAGAACCATACTACGGCAGCGCAAACTATGAAATTTCGTTTCCTTTTCGCCCTTGGACATTCCTAAAATCAAATACTAAACCTAGAAACATTCCACATACAATTATACATAAATAAATATACGCATGTATATATATAAATATATATACTATATATACATATATTATCTATAATATATAATATATATATATATATGTATACATTATATATATATACATACATATATATATATATATATATATATATATATATATATATATATATAGTGAGAGAGAGAGAGAGAGAGAGAGAGAGAGAGAGAGAGAGAGAGAGAGAGAGAGAGAGAGAGACCGTGGTAGTACAGTTGTTAGAAAGCTAACCCCATCATCCTCAAGAGGTCCTAGGTCCAATCCTCAAAGAAACGTTTTACGAACGTTCCGATGATATCCCTCCTGTGCTTCAGCTGACGTAACCAAACAGTGAATTTTGTACACTATGGACACGATAGTTAAGGGCTATAGTGATTTGCACACAGTGTAGGGAGGACATACGGATGATAACATAACCCTTCCCCTAAGAGATCTGACGCTAGCCTAAATGGTAAGACGCTCTAATGCAACCCCCACAATATATTATGTATGTAGTATGGATACATGTACGTATGCATGTATGCGATCTGAACCACTTTACCCCAAGTGCCTTTTCAATGTCAAACTGTCAAACAGGAGCCCTTAAAAAGGGTACAGAATCACCAGCCATTTATTTACGGCCTCGTGAAAAATGGCATCGCGTGTCGGAGGGTGAAAGATGATTGGCTGCAATTTCTGAATATTAGCCAATCACCGCCCTAGTCACGCGCGCTCACAAAGGGGTTGTTAAGTGGATAGAACGCAAATATATCAGATACCTTGATTTTACACGCCATCAAGCCATTTTCGTCGACAAAACACGACTATGATAATTCTGGAGAGAGAGAGAGAGAGAGAGAGAGAGAGAGAGAGAGAGAGAGAGAGAGAGATTATTATTTATTATTTGTTTAAGCAGCCATTTCCGACTAAATCCAATCGGCTGCTTAATGCAGATAAAATCTGTTAAAAATACTATATTAAATAAGATATATTTTTGAAGTCCTTTAGTTTTTAAAAAAATAAATAATAGATAAAACATGTCTGTGTGTACGAATAAAATTATTTATATAAATTTTAATAATCTGTATCTTATAAAACTATTTATATATTTTTTCAATAGATCTGTATCTGCTACGAATTTAAAAATGAGAGAGAGAGAGAGAGGAGAGAGAGAGAGAGAGGAGAGAGAGAGAGAGAGAGAGGGGGGGGGCTTGAACATGCAGAAATACTTCAAAAATTCGCCTTGGAAATTAAAAACCTGATATCAAAGTCACAATACTCAATGTTCGACTGATGTCCATTAACTTCACATATTGGCATTGTAAAAAGAAAATAAAAATTATCAATGAAAGTAGAAAGTATTGCCTAATCTAACTGGGATGGAATATGGAATTTATGCTCGAAGCCAAGCACTGGAATCCAAAGGATTATTCAGCGCTATAATGAATTTAATTTGAAATGCATGTCAGTGAATTTATGAATGAATAAAATAGTATATTATTTTAAAACTACGGTGAAATTTGCCTAATCTAACAATCGACGCAAGAAAAGTGGATGCAGAGAACTATACTGATCTTGCTGCTACAAGAACAATCTAGTCTTTGGGATAACATCCTAAATTATTGAGCTGGTCTCCGGCATAACTCCCCCAAAAGAACAGCATCCTACATTATCTAGTTGGTCTTTGGGACAATACGACCTTTCTCGCTCAAGGTTACCCTAATTCTAAAAGCAAGAAGCAAGAACAACTTTGCACCTTTTAGAAACTCAGTCCTGCGTACACGTACCCCTAAATCAACCTCAAAGTAAATTTGTTAAACGCCCTATGCCTAACAATTCCCTAAACACTTTTTTTTTTCTTAATAAACTTTAGAAACCAGAAAACCACCAACAGCAGATTATAAACATCACTATCACTTTTTAGAATATACATTAACTTTTATCTGTATCAATTCAGCCATGAGTGATTTATTTAACGTTCATTGGCGTCATAAATACAAGGATTATTGTCATGGAAACTCTACTATGGGTATTTACCTGGTTTGGGTCCAAGTGTATGTACTTGTACTTCGAGTACAAAATTTTAAGTATATTTACTTGTACTTCAGATTTTAACAATCAAATTACTTTTCGAGTACTGCACAGTAATAACTACCGCATGCACGTATATTAAATGAAATAAGTATAACTGCTTTTATTATGACTAAGCAGATTACAGTTAAGTTGCCAAATAATAATAATAATATTATTAATTTTACATCAGTTACAGCTACTCATTTTCACCAGTAGTACTATACTTTCTGGCACTGACAACTCTGGTGCCGTTAGTGGCTGGTGGTATTTACAGAAAGGGAACACAGCCACCCATAATGGGTAGGAGACTATTTTAACGTTAAGTTGTTAATTTTTGAGCTATCATCTCTTATTACAAATCAGTTTGATGTGCCGAAGCTACTAGTAAAAATGTTGCCTCTCACTCTTAACATCATCAATGGACCTTCGCTTTGTATTGAGGTTTATGTCATATGGCTGATGACGTGGCTACTTGCATTTTGGCCTATAAATACTAATATATATATATATATATATATATATATATATATATATATATATATAGAGAGAGAGAGAGAGAGAGAGAGAGAGAGAGAGAGAGAGAGAGAGATGTATGAGTTTTAGGGCAAAAGCCCAGGCACTGGGCCAAGAAGCCATTCGAGCGCCGTAATGGAGAGTAAATAAATTAAATTATAGTGAGATTAATAAGTGTATGAAGAAAATGGTTCATATATAAATTACCATATGAGAAATGTTAATGAATTAATGAACGAATGAATGAAGCAAAATGCTTAATAAATAAATATATATATCTATGATGTGATAGATAAAAAATAATTAAATGTTATTAAAAATGTTTATAGGCTTTAAAAAGGAGATAAGAGCAGATATATCTGCTTCATCTCCCAAAATATCACAAAGGAATTTACCCCTAATATATCTCTCTCTCTGGTTAAAATATCTGGGGCAAGCAACCAGAATGTGCTCCACTGTTGCTGCCCCCTTCTAAAATAAACTGATGGGTCAACTAAGTGTGCCCAATCCTCAAGTCTGTTTAAAACTATTTATGTTCGCCTATCAGACTGGAAAGACGAAGGCCACGGCAATATATTATTTCTAATATTTCTGTACTTTCTATTACTGGCAAGATGATGAGAAGTCCATCTTTCTTGCCATTTGCTTAAAATATAAGACCTAAAAGGACCTTTTAGATCTGTGTGAGGCACTTTACTAAAGGCTGTTTCTGATGAGAGAGAGAGAGAGAGAGAGAGAGAGAGAGAGAGAGAGAGAGAGAGAGAAATACTTATAGATTCAGATATTTATGCACTCATGTAGGGAGGTATCAAGCTCCAATGCAATAGGTGGTTTGAACCAAAGGTTCCTTGTAAAACACACACACACACACACACACACACACACACACACACACACAACAACAACAACAACAACAACAACGAACCTTTCCGGTCTGGTACACCCAGGCTATGGCTGACTAAACCTCGTAATCGACACAGATCTTGACAGATTACTGCCTAAAGTCAACATGATCTGATGCAATAGGTCCGTAAATTTCAACTAAGAATCTGAGACTAACCTTGAAAAGGACGAACCTACTCAATCACCAAGCAGCTATTTTTACTTCATGGAGGTTCCTTCTCCCTAAGAAGTCATCACAGTAGGACTGCATTTCCTTACAGGATCGGAAAACCCGTAACATCCTTGGAAGATATTGTTTCCGAGCATATTAAACCCACCTATAGCGTATCCAGGGATGTATGTTTCGTTCTACATTTATATTTTTTCTATCCATATATACCCGGCACTCTCTGACGTACGTACACTTTCAGAAACTTATAGTGCGTTCCACAATTACCTTGTGTGTACTTTTATGCATGACACTCTCTAACGCACGGCAATCTTAGCGTATAACATTCCAAAAGTACCGGAGACGCTCAAGCGTTGACAATCGATAACATATCAAGTGTAGTAAAATTAGTGTCTTTGTTCATATCTTGGCATCTCTTTAATTAACGCATCCTTTCTGCAGAGTATGGAGTGTTCCATAATTATCGTTGTTCGTATTATGATGGACTCACTCTATTGTGCTCTAAAAGTAGACAAAATGAGTGTACAAAACTGTTCCACAATTAGCTTTTTTTTCTGTAGGTATATACAGGACCATCCCTAGCACACACAAGGAGAAGCGTATTTAGAATTCAACTACTACCGTGGTAAGCTGAACACTCCGTATACCTCCAGAAGGCATTGAGAACTGAACAAAGTCTCGAGCTCTCTTTTTTTTCTTGACCTTCTGCGTTCCATGTGAATGGCTCAAACCTTGATCCATAATTCATGTCAGCATTACTTCCATAAGGCATTTCTGACACAGCCAAGGGGAATTCTACCTTTAGAGACAGTTCCTTGTACGAGACACTGAAACAATATGGAGTTGTATTTAAAATAACTTAATTTCACTCAGGAAAACGAACTGAATCATTTTATTTCGGAAAAAAAAAAAACAATGTAGCCACCGAGAATGTATTCAGGCGAAGACGTTCGACATTTTTAAAGCAATTCAATGGCTAAAAACGACAATGCACAGCTGGTAGTCTGAAAAAGAATTCATTTAGGCAAAAAGTGGGCAGTATTTCAATACCAAAGGCCTGAAGAATAATTTTAAGACAAAAATTGGGCAGTATTTCAATGCTACAGGCGTCAAAAATAATTTATTTAGACAAAAAGTGGGCATTTCAATACCACAGGCCTGAAAAATAATCTTAGACAAAAAGTGAGCAGTATTTCAATACCACAGGCCTGACAAATAATTTTAGACAAAAAGTGGGCAGTATTTCAATACCACAGGCCTGACAAATAATTTTAGACAAAACGTGGGCAGTATTTCAATACCAAAGGCCTGGCAACTATCCTGGTCGGCTAAGTGAAGGCGAAATCCTTCTGAAGTTCAGAAAATCCAAATCGTCACGTCATGTGACTCTCTGGCGAAAGTGTTGTGAAATTGACCCCGGGATAATCATGTGGGCTGGGATTTAATTCAATCTATCGTGACATGGCATTAGGAGGAGATTATCATCTGCGTTATGCAATAAACGTTGACCTCACATCTTTTTTTTCTTTCCTTTAACGATATTTACGACCCAACTTTTGGCTCCATTCTTACTATATTAATATAATATTTATATATTATATATATATACATATATATATATACATATATCTATATATATATATATATATATATATATAATATATATATATTATATATATATACTATATATATATTACATATTTCTTTAGTTATGCCAATAGCTGCGAGCAAAATAGAGGAGAAAACTCAGAACAAACATAGCTATCTTACTGGAAATTCCTCAAAAATTATACACGAATGCCCTTCCATAAGTCACGTCACAAGTGGAACACAGAAAATTACGTTTCAAGGTAAGGTGAGAGGAGAGAGAGAGAGAGAGAGAGAGAGAGAATTTTCATTCAGGTAGTGGCTATCAGATATTCCAAACGTCATATCATATTATTTCAATACTAATCGAGAAAAGCCTCGGTACCGAATCACACACAAATTCCATTTGTCTAGAATACCTTGACGTCAATAGGGTGACTCTTCACGGTGCCTCATTTCATCTATAATTAAAGGGGTTTTAGGTCAATAGTGCGCGTCTTAGCGAGTTAACAAGTGCAAGGGAGTGACCGACAATCATCCCTTGTAATTACATGCTCCGAGACAAAGTCTTTCCCGAAATACATACATATACCAAGACGAACTGGGAAAACAAGAGTGGATGTATTTTCATTGACGTCTTACACATTCGAGATCAAATTCTAAATAAAAAAGATGGCCTCCTGCAGTCAACGTCATAAATCATTATTCGCATAATCTATAGCCTCACAAAGCTTGTTTACCCAAGTTGGTGTTACATATTATAAAAATAATTATTATTTCAGTAGACGAAACCTATTCACGCAAGACCCACTGATTTGAAATTCAAGCTTCCAAAGAATGTTGGTTTCAACCTCCCACAGTGCCAGTGATTTTCCATCGCCCAGGGGGAGACGCGAACCCACGACATCTGAGTGGCATTCCATGACACTAAACACTACACCAGCGGACCAGCAACTATAAAACGTTAGTCTACTTACTTTTATTAATATGGCTACTCATTTAAATGCCGATTCGTGGAAGTAAAAAAAATAAGTTATTGAAAAAATAAATCTGAAATAATATTGAAAACGAATATGAAAAATGCAACATCATGAACTTGCCAATTTATAATACCTTTTACATAAAATCATTTATTATATTAAAAAACTTCATGTACACTGAAGTTTAGATATTACCAAAAAACATTTACCTTTGTAATAATCTAATGCAACGAATGTTGCAGCTGTATTTCAGTTTAGGTATTAAGATCGATAAATTATTTATCAATAATGTTATTAAGGTTTGAACTACTGATAATCCCTTTTAAATAAAATCAATTACTTATAAAAAAAAATTAATGTACAGTAAAGTTTAGATATTACTAAAACCAATCACTATTGTAATAATCTAATGCAACAAATGCGGCAGCTGTCTTTCAGTTTAGGTATTAAAATCACTAAACTTATTGTCAATAATGTAATCAGGCTTTGAACAGCTGTTGTTTCCTAATGTTCGTTTGGGAATCCTCGGACGAAATCGTGTGCATTTCGTAATCAGAAACACATTGACCTTGAACTCCTCCTCTTCCTGCCATTTGCGGCTTAGAAAAACATTATATTTTATTACAAAGGTCACGGCAGCTTTCTGGACATGAGTAAAGCGGTAATGACAGGATAAAGACAGGTATACCAGCTTTACATAACCGGAATTCCCTTATCAGTATTCACTGACAACTGGATGACATATCGTAGGCGTCAAGAACGTAATCAAAGATGTACATTAATTTCTGTTACTTCCTTAAACTCATAAGCAACATCACAGTCATCTTAAACAAAAGACGGATAAGTTTCTACATTCTTTACCTTTCATACCCCTGAATTGATTGAATTGAAAATAATAGATGTTAGGCCAAAGGCCAAGCACTGGGATCAATGAGGTCATTCAGCGCTGAAACGGAAACACACAAGAGAAAAACACCGCAGTTGCCCCTATGAATCAATTATTAAGAGAGGATGGAAAGTAAGATGGAAAAAGAATATGAAAGGAGGTACAGTAAAAGGAACGAAAGAGGTTGCAGCTAAGGGGCTGAAGGCACGCTGCAAAGAACCTTAAGTAATGCCTACAGTGCACTTTCTGAGGTGCACTAACGACACTAACCCCTTTTAATCCTTAAATTTAATGAAATTGAGTTTTTTTTTTTATCGCCATATTCAATTTCTTGGTATTAATCCAAATCTTAAATCTTTTGTACCTGGAATCCTGATTGATTACATTAATAGTAATAATTGTAATATTTATCATGACATGTGACTGCTGGCAAATCGCAAAAATAAGACTGGCTGAAATGCGCAGCTCAATCTTAATGGTATAACAACATGTAACAATTTCAGTCAACTGAAAACTGGCCTTGAAAGACGGTAACATAACACCATAGTTTGCGTAAATGTCTACAGTAAGGAATTCCTCAGTGTCACTATTATCTAATTTTTCAATTCGTTTGGATCTGAACAGTCCACTATTTTCGGTTTCTTGTAAATGACAATTAGTTCTTCTTAGGGAAAGCAGGCACGCAAGTGCGTGTGCATAAGATCACACACTTGCCACATAGTAAAACCGATCAATATAAAACTACATTTTGGACACCGAAAGTTTAATTCACGTGATGAGCGTAGAACAGAATAGAAAATTTTGGTCAAAGGCCAAGCGCTAGGACCTATGAGGTCATTCAACGCTTAAAGGGAAATTGACAGTAAAAAGGTTCGAAAGGTATAACAGGAGGAAAACCTCAAAGCAGTTGCAATATGAAGCAATTGTTAGGATAGGTTGGAAAGTAAGACGGAAGAAATACAATATGAACGGAGGTACTACAGATGAGCGTAGATAAATCTCGAAACAAAGCAATATATATATATATATATATATATATATATATACTATATATATATATATATATATAAAGCAGAGAAAACGTTCCTCTTAAACTCCACGCACACAATATGAGATGAACGACTCCGTCGAACATCAATTCTCAAGGTGTGCGAACAACTTCAGTCACCTCGGCAGGTTCGAAAGGTCGTTAGTACTACCCTCCAACACCAACAACCAACACGATGATGTCTTTAGCAAAGATGCACGAGCAAATATTCAAAATTTCCTCCCAAATTCCTTACGCCCACTCACCACCCTCTCACACTCTCAGGAGGGACTTTCAAGATCCATAAATATGGACGGATCGAGGTCACCTACGTACATGGCAATTTCAGGCGACTTCGTCCTAATGAACAGATACCGTCATAAGTTGAAGGAATATCCTGATAACAAGAGAGGAACTTGCAATCATGCATTTTACAGGCTGGAGTCAGGTTACTTCAGGCTTCATAATAATTGTAGCGAGTTAGGGAATGACCAAGTAACAAATGGGTAATTACTGTCATGGATTTTACAAAGCAGAAATATCAACTCCTACCTTATTCCGTTACCCAATCATCTTTAATTATACGGTACTTATGTCGAAATTCTTTCTATGGGGGATAAAATAATCCACAAAGCCTCTCTAGAATAATGAACAAGAATGTCTTGGTCTACTGGAGAACTTACTTCAGTAGTATTCCGTAAGCACATAAAACTTAACATTAATCCTTCAAAACTATCACACAGCTCACCTCTTCATGTCAAGACCACGACTCTGGGTTAAAAAAAAAAACATTCACTTCACTTTCCCTCACAGCAAAATGAGTGACTTATTTAATCTACAAAAGTAGGAGTGAGAGCCACTATATTTGAAGGGTTTAAGTAGGCAATTATGGTCATTATGCGATTAGCTTCACACTGCATAACACAGACTTGCAATCGGCGTTAAATGCATTAAAAACTTGGCTTGTAATTCTACGCAATGTCAACGAAGCGAATTGCCGTTAGGTCACGCAATAACATAGCGAGTTATTCATTTGGTATTTTTAATGTGAATTGTTCCTTTGCAATTATACGAAAATTTATTAGACTGAATCAAGAGCTATTATTAGATTATTTGAAGCTCTTCAACATTTAACACAGTTCCCAAGTGAGAAATTCTATCTTATTTCCCTATTTATGACTGGCCATTCTACATTCGCTGTGTTAGTTTTACCTCAACGAGAAAAATAAGGGGCAAAGTTATTTTTGTTATAAGTACATCGTTCCCAATTAACAGGGTTCAAAGAACATCGTCCCCGATTAACAGAGAGAGAGGAGAGAGAGAGAGAGAGAGAGAGAGAGAGAGAGAGAGATTTTCATGTAGGTCATTCCCTATTCTTGAAACGGAGGCCATAAATTTACAAAAAATTTAAGCCCTCCATAACTCAGAAAACCATCTCACGACAAAATGATGTATACTAATTAATGGGTTGATGTCTTGTGGGTAAAGAACAGACACTCTACATATTTTCATTTCCACTGGGTGTTTTTTTATTTGTCTATTTTTTGTGGTCAGGAAGACCCCATTCACGATGAGACAGACGCCTCATGTTATCTCGGTGTTTGTGTGACTCACTCGACCAGGTCCCCAAGTGCGTACTCTCTCTCTCTCTCTCTCTCTCTCTCTCTCTCTCTCTCTCTCTCTCTCTCTCTCTCCTGTCAGTTCTAACTCTCTATTCAGGATTGACTGGTTTATAGATCTTAGGCATACTCGCCAAGCACTAGGGTAACTATGGCCATTCAGCACTTGAAATCAAACATTTGTTTCAGCTGCAATTTTAGGAGATTCAAGCCATCAATGCCGGAATTGTAGCCCCTGAATGCGTAAATCTAGTCTCTCTCTCTCTCTCTCTCTCTCTCTCTCTCTCTCTCTCTCTCTCTCTATAGATTGGTTTCATGCGTCATCAGTCCCTCGCCCGCCATACCCACCCCAACCATCGTCTGGGGAGCAAACCCATTACGCAATGAACGAATATAATTTTTTGAATATAATTTTTTAAATATCTTACAATGTATCTAGTATGTGTTTCAGTAGAATAAAAACCTAAACAGCAAAGTCAAGCAAGACATTCGAACGGGATGTATCAGGATTCTAATCAGTTCGTAATACGCTTTCGAACGGAAAAGCTAAATTCCACCAAGAGGAGCTTGACTTGTACTGAGCAATGTTACAGGACTTGCATCAATCTACTTATTCCGTATAATTTTGTTTCAGATTATGATAATTAAACATGTTTCTCCAACCACAAGAAACATACCAGAAGTATAATGAAATACCTGGAAAATAGGTCTGAGAAATAAAGGGAAACAAATCCCACATTACTTCATCTGATGATGGCATTCCATTCAGTGGAAACTTGGTTTGGAGAGAAAAAATAAGGGGGG
>NC_061091.1:56895340-56930340 GCF_015104395.2 Macrobrachium nipponense
CTCGTCCCATTTTCTTTCCCTAAACAACATAAAATATCCTGATAGTGTCTACGTGTGGGGTTGATGCTTCTGCACACACACACACACACACACCCACAGCAGGGAGAGAGAGAGAGAGGGTGGAAGGTTGCACCTTTTTGAAACTCCACCGTCTACGTCATTCTGAGACTGGGAAAGTCTGTAATTTTGTTTTCCTGTTATAAATGTTATTTGTAACATTACGAATGGGCAATTTGCCGAATTATTGCCTTATGTCTCCACAAATCTCCTTCAATTAGTTGTTCAGTCTTATCTGTACCTGACCAAACTTCGAGGCTGTTTATTCTCATATCGTATATGAATATTGTTTATATAAAGATAAAAAACCATTGATGGCAATAACAACCATACACAAAACCACTTGTTTATTCTCATCTCGTATATGAATATTATTAAAAAATATGCCTAGCAAAACCAATAATAATAATAATAATATACAACCCATGGCTACTAACAACTAGTATACACGAAACCACAAATACACTACAACACAATAAGCAGTTTTCATAATTAACAATACTCCATAAATGAAATAGTACCACTTTAATGAAACCTATGCGGAAACCGTAAACTGACATTTACAGTTAAACGTCAACTTGATGACAAAACTCTCAGTTCAGCGTGAGCATTCTTCCTATTTCTCTGGACCTTGCTAACAATATGACAGATTAGCAGAGCAAAAGCTTAGAAACTTTCAATTTTCCCTAGGATGTCGATACCTACGGCAAATCAATCAAGTTCATGACCGATACTAAGAAGACTAACTCCTTACATAAACAGCAACTAAAAGAGAAAATTAATTCGACCTCAGTTTCTTTGGCAGTGGCTGGAACCAAGTTGTGCTATGAAAACTAGATAAGATATGAACTGCTGGCCTGCGCGGCTTGTTCTTCTTCTTATTCTTCTTCAGAAGATGAAACCTATTCATAAGGAACAAGCCCACACGGGCCACTGACTTGAAATTCAAGCTTCCAAAGAATATGGTGTTCAGCATTAAGATACAAAAGAAGGCAATAGTGAATACAGAAAGAGCTCAGTTAAAAAAAATTTACAAAATTAATAAAAATAGATAAAAATGCAAGTGAATTATCAACATACAAGAAAATTGCTTAAGGAATACATGACCTCTGGAACTGAGAAGTTCGAGAGTATTATTATTAATTATTATTACTATTAATAATTATTATTAGTAGTAATTATTATTCTTATTATTATTATTATTAATTATTCTTAGTCTTATTATCATTCTTCTTATTCTTATTATTTTTATTATTCTTATTATTATTATTATTATATTGAAATGGACCAACAAAAGACCAATAACCTGGCGAACAACATATGATAAACTGACTGACAAACATTGTAGACTAAACGATAACCTACATTAACATTCAATACAGCTACATCATATATACACACTAACGAAAAACAAATGACTACCTTCATGAACAGACTGACGAAAGCAAGGTGACAGCCGTCTTGTCACCAAACAAAATCAGGTCAATTGCGGTTAAAAAGGTGTTCGGTTTAGTTAGCAAGTGAATCGTGACATTAACCAAGCTGAAAATGACCGTTCTCCACATCAAGGCAGCCGTTCAAAAATTCAAAGACGAAACCGGGATCGTTTCAAAAACTGTATTAACGAGTTTCCTCCTCAATTTTAAATGATTATCCTCATGAAGTAAATATTAGACCCACCTACTGAACATGACCTTTTCGTGTAACACATCAAACCGTCGCCTTGACTTTTAAAGGTTATATGACGCTAATGCGTGGGAACCGTTATTTATTTATTCATTCGACTAATAAGGTCCGCACCAACAGGTAGGCCATGCTTGCTTCCAAGGCTTCAATCAAAACTGTAGCTCCCTGTCAAGCCATGATTCGATAAACTGGGTTGTGAAACCTTCACTGAACAAAATGCAAGACATGCGAAACATGTCCTGCTACTCCTCCTCTCCTTGCCATGACTCTCCACGACCCCCCCCCCCCCCACCCCCCCCCGCCCCCTTCCCCTGGTGCGTGAGTTCAATGCATGAATCCGCACTTGTTCCGATTATTCATACATATTTCCAATTAGACTCCAATTGATTTGAACATTTGTAGAATCTATCTATGCTACATACCTACCTTTGCCCTTATTCTATTTTTATTATCTCTCAGTTTTGCCCGTTTGTGACCATAATGAAACATACGAAAGAATATTTTCTTTACATCAAAACTACTTCAATTTAAAAGAAAAATGCTGTAAATACCAAGGGCAAATGTCATGAGCCCAAAACGCTCAAGAGAAAGGGTTAAATTGGCAAGGGGGTGAAAAGACCCGCATGATATATACAGTTAAAACATTAAAATCCATTAAGTTAACCGCATATGTAAAGAATGATTACTTGGAATAATTACCCGCCATTTTTTAAAGCAATTCTCTACCCTAAGAAGACCCAAATTACCAAGAAACTAACAAATGGCAGACAAAGAAAACTCGGAATGAAAAGTCGTGGTTAAGAACGAATCATTATTAGATAAACATCTAGTACCAGCGAGGGACAGAATGAGGCATGTAAGATAAAACTGACCCATTATCAAACAGGACCATCTCAAGGATAAAATAAACACTGAATATGACCATCTATAGGAAAAAATAAACAATGGTCAGTGATTGTTATTATTCTACTCTGACAAAAAATGATCACCTTGAGGATAAGATACCGTCACATCCAAGCCGTCAAAACAGGGCAATCCACAGACGTAACGTCACCCATAGGCAGACCTCCATGAGAGAGAGAGAGAGAGAGAGAGAGAGAGAGAGAGAGAGAGAGAGAGAGAGAGAGAGAGAGAGAGAGATTCTAGACGCCAAGGTTTCCTTTCGGAAGACGCCAACATTTCCTTTCTTCCCGAGCATACTGCTATGGGCAACAGTTAGTACCATCTTACCACTCCGGCTTATCTCTAGCCTCCTTTCGAGAAAACAGACCCTGTAATTAGCATAACAGTCGTCCCCAAGTTTGTTTTCATTTGTCTACGAAGCTAAAAATCTACATCAAAATTACCCTTTTCCGGAGCCCTTTTCACGCCTGGCGCCGATGACTCGGACCGCCCAGCGGTTCTTAGGAACTCGAGACATATTTAGAATCACTGATATTTCACCCAAGTTGAGTTTTATTTTATTTTTTTTTTTCTTAACAAGTTTAACCTTTATAGTGTGGTTTTCCTTTTTTACAGGAAAGATTATTTCAACTTAATAAAGTTGATGATTGAACTGTGATGCAATTTCCCATTATTCTATTACCACGGTTTTCTTTAATACAACTCTCGAAAAACTAATTATATCTTAATCACCATCATCCTGTTTATTATACGAGACCGTCTCTCGCCCATCGTTTGGTCTGTCTGGCGAGCCCTAATCATTTATTAGTCACAATAGACAATTTGCTTTAATAACTTGTTTTCCTATCTTAACATATGATGATCAGTCTTTCAGCGGAGGGATTTACCTAAAATCTCGACTTTTTTGGAAAAACCTTTCAAGATGCTTTAGAGGAGTCGCAATAATTTGTATCGTTTACCACAGAAACGTCATCTTTGATATTGGACACGATGATTTCAAAGACTTCATCTCTTCTAGTCTTGAACGCTGGTTTCACACATGCAAGTTTCATTTACTATCTAGCTGGTAATGCTATCCTAAACTCTCGCTTATATTCTAGGTCCTTGGATTATCCTGGTCTGCCACCTACCACTCCACCCAGATGTGTAAACACCAGCATATACCTGTGTCAAGAAAAAAGTGCGTGGGGCTAGCAGCCTCATTCCTAAGATTTGCTGAGAAACCGGAGGGCTGTTCACTTCTCAGGCCATCCTCTACAGGAAGAACGTTTTATGGTGTATAAAAAGAATGTGTATATATAATCAGAAAATTTAATTGATATTTTTACACCAAAACCCTGTCAGGTAACGAAACCCTTAACCATTTCATCTTCAAACAAGTTCCGTCATCAAAATTAAACATGGAAAATTTAATTTTCCGAAACACGGAGTCAACCCTTCAAGTGATTGACAAAGTTTGTGATAGGAAAAGATTGTCCCGGAAACACCGTTTAAAAAGTTTTGAAAGCTTTCAAAGAAAAACAAGTGAAAATGGCATTACAATCTGCTGTCTTAACCACATACTCTAGAGAAACAGGGAATTGGGTGGTTGGGCAGCAAGACACAACGATCTAGAAAAACAGGATGAATGAAAAAGTTTCAAATGAAACTCGAAGAAAACCCCCGTTGCACAATGAAGTAATATTTAGAGGAAAGAAAGGAAACGGGAATGAAGGTCCAGTAAAAGTGTGTGTGGCAGCTGGGTCCCATGTGAGGTGCACTAACACCACTAAACCCCTAAAGGAAAGTCAGGGTAGGTCAAAGTTCATTCACATTAATTCAAAAGAATAGACGTTACTTGGAACGATTTCCTCGGAACCCACAGTGTGTGTGTTTACTCATAAACCTGAATAGCTTTCCATCACGGTATATTTTAAAGACAATACCCAGACCCCGACCCACCATAACCGACCACGCTGACCTTTTCTGGAAATAAATTCCACTGTCCCTAATTACTAACAGGAGGCGATGATCACGAAGGCAGTCCGTATACTCCTTTGCACACACGTACCCAAAGGACATCTTTCGGATATCCTGTCAAAAAAAAGGATATCACGATAAAGTGGCTCTTGGAAATACCCAGCTCTAATGAGTTTCTTTTACAACATGACTGCGCACCACCTGACTCAGGCCAGTTTCATTTATTATCATTATTACTACCCAACTTGGAGTAGCAAGGCCACTAATTTGCAAGGTCGGTTTTCACTGAACAAAATATCCATACGTCAAAATTCGAGACTTCAAAATATAGTGTAAGAGACCATTTAAATACAAAACTAAACATGCCTTTACATAAAGAAAATAGACATATTAGAAAAATATGCCCCTAGGAAAATTATACCCCAAGATAAATATGCCCTTACATCAACAGCAATCTAAGTCATTACAACTAAGGCATTAGCAAAGCGTTCCTACAACTTCAATAGGACTTCAAATGACAATAATACACTCAAAGGCCAATGGGTTGCATAAAATTAATGGTGAAACCACAGTAGGGTAAAAATATAGCGATCAAACATTCTAAGATATCGCGGATAAGACATGACTTCTGGTCAGTGAGTTGACAGTTTGTTTGTATGGTGTTTTTACGTGAGTTGACAGTGATATACAAATCCCTTATGATGATGAATAGCAGATGATATTTCAGATGTAGAAGACTAATTGACTTAAGTAAACTGGTGTCGCAGAACTCTCCGTCATCGGCGCCGTCTCTCATACAAATGGTTGCGTTTAATTCCTTTGGGAGCTTACTGTTCAATTCCTTATGGACTTATTTTTCAAATTTTTAACTTTAAATACTTTTTAAACTTTACCTATTAATTTATATTAGGGTGTGACCTGAAATTGCCTGTAATTGGGACTTCCGTGTCTTCCCAGCATATTCTCAAATGAGGTCACGCACTGTAATTCGCTACCTCTGCACTTATATCTTCTCCCAAAAGTTCATTACAGGGAGGTGATTATCAGCTGGAACTTCGAGAATATTCTTCAAAATTACTTCATTCCTTTTAAAGACATTGCATTTTTAACAACTTCCAAAAAAAGCAACAAAATAGTAAAGTTTAAATTGCAGTTGCACTGGCAGAAGTTTATTTTAACAATTGCTAATAAAAAAATGACTAATTCCTCACTGGCCAAATTGAAATTTTCTATCGGCGATTACCCAACAAAGTAGAATTCTGAACGTTAATTCGGGAGGAGAGAGAGAGAGAGAGAGAGAGAGAGAGAGAGAGAGAGAGAGAGAGAGAGAGAGAGAAAACGGTCTCCGATTAAAGAAAAAAAATTATCTATTTTCTTTTCCTCAGATTGTCCATGAGTTAAAAGTTTAAATGTATTTTCAACTTGTCACGTTTACGCTTCCGAAATGGAACCAATTTGATTTAAGTTGTCCCCAAAACTATCTTTATCTTACGTTTTTCGATCTAACAAATTCAAGTAAGAGTTCGTCAATCATTTACTGAAATTCACTTTTTCCCAAATGCATTACGTTGTACGCATTCCAGAAGCTATCTTGATTTGATCTTTTCCCATAATTATGTTAATGAATGTCATACCAAAATCCATTTAAAATCTCCCAAAACTAATATCATTAACTTATATAAAGTTACTCATCTGTCGAAAGTTCCATTTAAACCATTTTTTTAAAATTCAATATAAATTGCCTTGAAGAAAAAATAACTTGACTATCAAAGCAATAAATTAGCTCAGTGCTACTGCACTTGGAACGTACAGAGCGTAAAGGTACATGACAATTACCATCCCTATAAAACATACATCCTGCAGGGGATGTATTTCGAGATCAAAATAGCTTTTCTATCTATGATTCAGGAGAATTCCCCTAAAAGACATAGCCCCTTTATTCAGTCACTCGGTGCTTCAAGTATTAGCATACGATAACAAATGTCAAATCACGGGTCAGGTTTGGCGTTTGTCAGAACAGTCTGTTTGTTATTTAGAACTTCTTTTCATCATAGACAAATAAACTGAGGACTTGGGTCTAAATTAAAATGAATACAAAAACCTAGTAATTCATATAAAACCTATTTCAAAACTCATAATGAATACAAAATAAAAAAAAATACAATGATCTGATTTCAGTTGTGTATTGTAATTCATATAAAACCTATTTCAAAATTCATTATGAATAGAATCTGGTTGCAAATGCGTATTGTAATTCATATAAAACCAATTTCAATTTCCATACAAGACCTACTTCAAAAAACAGAGAATATGGGTCTAGTTAAAAATAAGAACGAATACAGAGTTCTGGTTTAATTTCTGTACTGCATTTGTCCCAAAACTCTTATATTTATATAACCAATGTGGCTGCAACTACAGTTTGGGACGGGACACGAAATTAAAGATATTAGAACGAGCAGCAACCTTCGTCCAATTAATCGAATGAGCTAAATAAGACTCCTTTAACATGCTAGCTTCAGAAGTAATTGAAATATAAACGTCATACAAATGCAGGTCGTTATTAATGAACATCATCAATCTCGCACATCAAAGGGGGCGAAGTTTATAATTCAGTTTTTAACCCTCTCTCATTTACGATCTTCACCTTCATTAAAACGGTCTCATGGTTATCATCTTTCAAATCGGGCCATCATCGCTGGCAATCATTCATGCAAGCATTTACCAGCCTTAAAATCTCCTTGCAACTCTCTAACCAAAGCTATTATCGGTCGAAAAAAATCAGCGCGATAAACCAACGATTTGGATCAATTACTTTACAACGTTGCGAATCAATTCTGGGTACATCTCTCCCCAGGTGCAAATGGCGGTACTAAGAGGAACATTTAAAAGAGGGTACAAATTCAGACATTACTCGCCACCTGGTAATTCATGAAATGTGCGAATAGTATGCTTAAAAGTAAGCTCTTAAATTACAAAGGGGTATTTCAATAAACTTTACACTAGCTTTACTTTTTCTCTTATTAATTTCTCTAACTTCCTTAACCTCTCTCTCTCTAACGTGTACTTACAGCCCATAAGTTATATAAACCTTAAAAATTTACAGAAACCGTCTAAAGTAAATAAAAGGAATATCATATAGATGCTTGATGAAGTCTTCAAGGTGAATTAACATAGTTGGAAATAACACACGCGCACACACACTATATATTATATTATATATATATATAATATAATATATATATATATATATATATATATATATATATAATATATATATATATATATTTCCAACGATGTTAATTCATCTTGAAGACTTCATCAGGCACCTTTCCATCCTAAACCAGAAGTATATGAACACACATTTTCATACCAATTCTACAAAGAAATCTCTCTCTCTCTCTCTGTATGTATGTATGTATGTGTATGTATGTATGTGTGTGTATATATATATATATATATATATATATATATATATATATAATATATTATAATAATATAAATATATATGTGTGTGTGACCATTTTAACATGCTACAAATAACACAACGAATATTTCAGAAAAGCTCTTGATGTAGTAAGCTGCTTACACAACCCCATTTACCGTAAGCGGACTTTGAAACCGTAATCAGAATCATGACCCCAATGTCATGAGCTGTTACATTAGGGGAAATAGAACTTAGCCGTCTAGTGTATCATTTCCCGCCGTCCGCTCAGACAGAACAGAGGTTAGACTTCACCTGTAAGTGCAATGAGTAATACATAATTGCACTTAGTTGTCCTCTGCATCATTTCCTGATGTCTGCTTAGGAATACGATACAGTTCGTGACTTCCACCTGGAGATACCTGTCAGGAATTTTACCCGTGCACTAAGGTCGAGGTCATTGCGAACACACAGACAGACCAGAAAAGGTGATTCATACAGGGGTATATTAAACCCACGCAGACGAAGTTTCAGAATTTTTACAATAAAATTTCTTTAACTATCACCTAATCTCATACTAATCCATATTGGGTTCTCATGATCTCATTACCAATCCATAATTGGATTCTCATGATCTCATTACCAATTCATTTTTTGGTGATCTCATTACCAATCCATTTTTGGTTTTCATATCATTATCATTCCAATTTGGGTTCTCATTATCTCATTACCAATGTCATTTTACCTCTCATAGTCGTACTCCTATTCCACTTTGGGAATTTCATTCGGAATCAAACGCCAAACTAGAATGCTTAAAAAAACTCATCACGACAAGAATTCTCTAACATGTGACCACCAAGCTACTACTCAGCGTGATTATGAGCAATGGACTTCTTGACGTCAGCATCACCGAACCACGCTAAATGAATCAAGGGGATATTGCACAATGCTGCCGAACACACTAGGTCCAATATATCTTGACACACACAGACTTGGAAGTTTTATATAAATCGTCATCAATCTATACCGTCTAAATTTGCAGTCCTCAGTATGACTCATTGCAGCGTGTACCAGAATACTAAGGTTCCTTGACTGATGTGGCTATTGATCCATGCAACTTGCTATTCCACTGAGGCAGAAGCATAAACAATTAGCTCAGTTCTTCTTCTTGGGACCAACGTGAATGGTTAAAATTTATTTGCAGTGTTACCTGTAATCAACGCTAGACCTTAATGCAATGTAACGGAGATTCGTCATCCTAAATGCAATACTGTATTTATACTAACCAATAACGACTATTTGGCCAAATATCTCACAAGTTATCTTGCACTCAGTGAAGACTTGAGCGTCATCTATACATACAATGTCATATTCAATGGAGCACCGTGTATATCCGTTTTCATATTCAACGCTGCGCTTTGTTGTTAACCTACTTAAACAACGAAGACAGAGAACGGGACACTAACAACAATAGTAAAACGCCTTTGTTTCTACTGTTCTCTAGAAGAAAGGCACTCTGTGAGGAAGAAAGTATTGACACAAATATAGCTTACAAATGAATTTCAAGTGAGAGAGAGAGAGAGAGAGAGAGAGAGAGAGAGAGAGAGAGAGAGAGAGAGTGAGAGAGAGAATCCACACTAAAATTCCATGCTTAAGTTCATACCATGTAATTAAAGTAATGCAGTTTCGTGATTTACAAAAAACTAATATATACTCTCAAACATGGCACAAATGATATCAAAAATACACTAGAAAAGCAAGATCTGAAAACAAAATCAAGAAATAATGACCAAAAATATAAACAGCAATTCCCTTATAAAAAATAATGAGTTATATTCTAAAATAATAAGGTTTATTCTAATGCCTTAATCGTCAAATTGTCACATTTTGGAGAGAGGGAGTGAGTGGATTGGACGCCCAGATATTTCCAGGGTGAACGGGCTTACGGTACGCTAAATAATAATTATTCTTCCCACCGCATAAACATTCATATGGATTCATCAAATTAACAAGTTCCCGCACATGAAACAGAACCGTGAAAAATAAACTAAAATGCAAAAACATATAAAGAAAAACCCAAATAATTTATATCAATTGCGTATACACGAATATTCACAAATTGGCGTAAGATGAAAACACTTAGCATCAAGTAATAAAATCAAAAGCCCAAATTGGATTAAGATGACCAAAGGGGAGCTTGAGAAGCCAAAGCAGATTGGGAGAGGAATCTTAGGGAGCAAAAAGGAATTGGAAGCAATATGAAAATCCAAAACAGCTTGGTAAGAATGATTAGGAGTATGACTATGAGAAGTAAAATTACATTGGGAGAGAGATCCTGAGAAACTGGATTAGTAATGAGATCATGAGAACCTACAACGGCTTGCGATTAAGACCATCAGAAACCTAAGTGATCTCGAAAAACCAAAATAGATTGGAAGTTATTCCTAGTCTGTTTTGATTGTGGGTTCCTGTGATATGAGGTGTTTAGAAACCAAAATATAGATTGGGAGTGATATCAGAAGTCAAAATGGATTGAGAATGAGAACATGGCACGACAAAGTAGATTGGGAGCGAGCCAACAGCACAATAATATAACACCTTGAACTGTGGAATCGCTGTACTTCTGCCGAAAGCCAAATAAATGTTATAAATTCCCCACAACAATGTCATTTCAAACAAAAATCACTCACAACTTCAAAAGGAACAATTAAAAGGGAAAACTCACCCAAGACATATATACCTTTCACCTAAACAAAGACCAAAAAAAAGTGATCTTACTGTCCTCGCAGACATATCGTGTTTCCTATCGCCTCATCGCGGTCGGGGGAGTAAGGAGGGCAGATGAAACAAAAGATAAAGTGGTTGAAAGATAAAACGAGGACGAGGAATAACGACAAACAGACGCTAAGACAGAAGGGATGGATGGTTTTCCAAAGAGATCAAGTAATGTATGAAAAATATGAGACCATTTTATACGTGTAATTAAATACGAATTCTGCGCATTGATCATTTTCAACCAAAAGCAGCACTTTATTGTGAAGTTTTGGCCTCGGTCTAGCAATGTTTACTAAACAATCTGAAGGTCCCATATAAAATTGGCTCCTTATTCCAAAGTGTCAACTACTGTCACTAGTACCAGACACGTAACGTTTCATGAAAATTCTCTCTCTCTCTCTCTCTCTCTCTGAGGGTGGGAGAGGTGGCTGGGACGAAGAAAATTGTGAATGACAGTGGAGGATAAGATCTAACATTGAGGGTGGCGGTATGGGTTCAAATATCGAAAATGTGAACTAGAAACTTACATAATTATATTTAGTAACACATGCTGTGTATTCGGACGATTCCTTCTTTCATATCAGGTAATATGGTACGGCACTTCCAGTTTTAGAAAGGTGCAGTTTCCCGTTTTAAAAAATTTTCAATGAAATTCTCATAATTTCCAACAAGTTAAGTATATCTTAGTTTTACCAGACCAATGAGCTGATTGACACCTCTCCTAGGGATGTCCCGAAGGATCAGATATTTTTACGTGGCTAGGAAACAATTTGTCACCTAGCAACGGGACCTACAGCTTATTGTGGGGTCCGTACCACGTTATATCGAGAATTGAATTTCAATCACCAGAAATAAATTCCTCTGATTCCGCGTTGGACTTCGGACCACCGGATTGGTAGCCGAACGCAACAATAGCAAGTATATTGGTGATCGAAAAGCGCAATAAACATAGATAAAAAAACACACACACACTAAACAACCAACCATACACTGCCAGACATGAGAATTGAGCCGTTTCACAGCTCCTGTACATTTAGGAAGTTAATTTGAAATAATATACCCGTTAGAGAAACGTTTACATGAATTACAGTTAGTCTAGTCCAGGCATCAACTATTTTAAAATGTCTGACTGGCATACCAACGTCCACAGTCTAGACAATAACAATCGTCTTCCACTGAATGTAAACACATCCGGTCTGGTCAGTAATTAGATAGGTAACCATCAATGAACGTCGAAAGGCGTTGATAAACAAGCAACCTTAATCAATACCGAATAGCAATAGGTCAGAGAGAGAAAACCCATGTTTAGGGAAGTCTAAAACAGATAAGTGTAGGTCCTAACTAAACATGTCACACAAGACTATGTGAAAATAAGAGCCTGGACCTAAAATTTGTCTTCGATTACCAACACTTCGAAAGTTAATCAACTCGCAGCAAAACTGTACTAAAAGCGACGTAGAAACACCAATGAACTTAAACACCATAATGTTAGGAATGATATGTTCGATTAAATAAGGAGCTCAATCAATAAAGCTTAGGTAAATATACGTGAAATCAAGAAGAAATACAAAAGTGTACACAAGTTATCTTTTCAACAGGGACGCATAGATGGCCCGCGCGTGTGAAATAAGTGAGTGTTGTGCTTCTTTTTTATATGCTCTCCAGGACTTTTTTGGGCAACATTATCCGCCTTTAATACCCCCATTCCGTGGCATGTGCAGCTCATACCAGCTTTTATGACTATGAGTAACAGTTATTATGACTTTAAAAGTGACCGCACTCCTACTATATAAAAGGCTACGACGTGTGACCACAAATGTGTTTTATTCCTAACCTAGGAAATGCAGAGCATGAGCGTAGCATGATAATATCGTCAAGTCAATTCTTATCAACGCCAGCTCATTAACGTTACCTCCCCATTAGCGTGGAAACAGAACCCGTCAACAGCAATTTCTGAATCAAAATAAATACTTCTTTCAAAGTAGATGCAATCTAGCTTTGCGCTTATGCGTGTGTACTCGAAATTTGTTTACGATCTCGGCACCAGATCCGCAGGATACAGGAGTGTACGTCCTACAGGATACTTGACGATAAGGGCGTAGATACAACAGCAAGATACGTTTCTCTAAGACTAATTCGTGTATAGGTTATTTGGTCAAACACAGCAAATTACATCATGCTTTCTGAGTAATTCATTACCGTTATTTCAGAGAGAGAGAGAGAGAGAGAGAGAGAGAGAGAGAGAGAGAGAGAGAGAGAGAGAGCTAAACTTACTCAAAAAGGTCTGAAACCAGGGAATCGAACTGCTAAAGGTTTTGAGCGCATATCAATAGAACGGAATATAGAATTGAAGCCCAAGGGCCAAGCGCTGGGACCCGAGGTCATTCAGCGTTGAAACGTTAACTGGCAGTTAATAAATTTGAAAGGTGTAAAAGGAGGAAAATCTCGCAGTAGCACAATGAACCAATTGTTACGAGGGCAGAGCGTAAGATGGAAGAAAGAGAATATGAACGGAGGTACAGTGAGAAGAATGAAACGCACACCAATAGAAGTTCAAAATACTGATCTCTCACTAAAAGCCCACACATTACCCTAGTTCTTAAGGAGGTATAAAAGATGGCAACACGAACCCTGAACCCATGAATTCACAAAAGGAGTTTCTCTAAACTTTCCTTTTTCTTCCCTTCCATCAACGTGACAACATGCATACACATCAAAACTATCTTCTTCTTCCCAGATTTAACCCATTTTTATATGGGGTCGCCGTTGTGAATGAGTCTTCTCCATCGATTTCAGTCCTGTGCATCGTTCTCGTTAATACCTTTCCATAACATATCATCCCCTACACAATCACATCATCTCTTTCTTGGTCGCCCCTTCTTCCTTCTACCCCGCACTTCCATTTCCATCGTATGACTTCCAACAAGATGTTCCTCTCTTCGTAACAGGTGTCCATACCATCGAAGCCTTCCCTCCTGTATTTTCTTTGACATTTCAACTACCTTTGTCGATTCTCTTATATACTCAATCCCCTTTTTTCTTCCTTAAAACTTTGTCAGCGCCGAGTTGTTGTTCTCCTACAACTTACGTTCATAATAAAGAAACAACATTTCCCTTTACTTCCCCTTCCTTCTTCTTAATGAACACCATATTCTTTGGATGTTAGAATTTCTAGTCAATAGCCTCTGTGGGCTTCTTCCATACGAATAGTTTTCATCTACTGAATAATAATAACGATAATAATAGTAATATACTCAAGTCATATAAAAAAAATGGACTTCTGAGGCCGAGGAGCAAGCCAGCCTATGTCACCAGATTGATTGATTGATTTATGACTAGTAAAACTGGCGTTGCAACACCTAGGTTATTGACGCCGCATTGAAATCAAATAGGAAACTCGAATAATAAATATATTTAAAAGGTCTTCATATAAGAAATATATAAAAATATATCATTTAATCATATCTGTAAATTCATGTCAAGAGAGATGCTATATAATGTTCAGTAGTAGTTATGTGTGTATGTATATATATATATATATATATATATATATATATATATATATATATATATATATATATATATATATATATATATAGATATATATATATATATATATAAAGGGAGGGCTGGGACAATGGAGCAAACCTCCGTGCTGGCATAAGGCCATTCAAATCTAAAACAAAAAGTATGAAATCCCCACAAGACACACGATGATTGAATCGTTTGCTCAAAACTGCAATGGATTGCCTTTCGTCTAGTTACAGGATTTTAGTATAAAAAGAAAATAACGTAAATGAATAACTGATTTCTTCACTCTGGCGTCACAACGGCAAATGTCAACAACGCCGGAAACTCAGACACAAACGTTCACCCATTCCTCACACGACACATTCAGACGGCAGGACGAAGTTTGTTATACTTATTTATTTTTACTTGGATGTTTATCATACAGAGCTACCAAGATTCTCGGATCTTCTGGTCAATGATTTTATTGAAGTTAAAATGAAGCCTAAACAAGCAAAAGACACAGATGAGCCACCTTCTGTGAAAAGGAACAGGAGAATCGTGGTGGTCCAACTGACCAGACATGATTGACATACGACTGACTAATGTATACAGGAGTTTTATTTTTTATTATTCATAATACAACATTTGAATAACATTTAGGTAACATATTGCCATGTTTTCAAAACTAGCTCTGTCAAAAAATGAACCAAAATAACGGATACCTTTTCATGTTGGCATCGGCAAAAAAAGAAAATATACTGAAGCAAAAGCCAAAAAACTATGAAACTTATATTAATGCCCGGATACTGGCGCTATAAACCGTCATGAAAGCTTGTACGCAACGTTACAAAAACAGCAGAGCACCGAACCATTATTGAGCTCATAAAAGATTCAGCTCTTCAGTACCTTATAGGTCTTCTCTGTCAATTGTGAGCCAGGTGGAAAAACTATTGAAATATTCAATAACATCGCCACACGTAAACGCCGACCTCGACTCCCTGCTGCTTTGATTTCGGGCCTCTCGATAAGAAGTGACCTTGCCCTTCACGAATAAGATGAGAGAGAGAGAGAGAGAGAGAGAGAGAGAGAGAGAGAGAGAGAGAGAGAGATATTACGGTCTACCAATGAAGTACATACACTAAAGCATACCAATGTTTTCCCTCCGCCCCCAAAAATAATTGTTTTTGGCTATAATAGAGAGAGAGAGAGAGAGAGAGAGAGAGAAGAGAGAGAGAGAGAGAGAGAGAGAGAGAGAGAGAGAGAGAGAGAGAGAGAGAGTTAATATTTATATCATACAAAAATCTTGTAACATTCCCCCAAAACATGATAAATTTAGCGAAACTCCCATTTTCGTATCCAGAATCCCAGATATGTCCTCAACGACCGCAGTCCCCCCCCCCCCCCCCCCCCCCCCCCCCCCACCCCCCCCCCCCCCCCCCCCCCCCCCCCCCCCCCCCCCACCCCCCCCCCCCCCCCCCCCCCCCCCCCCCCCCCCCCATAAAAAAAAAAAAAAAAAAATCCAAAAATCTATAGAAAAACAATTATTAACCAAAACAAAAAGAATGATGAATCATTTGAAGAAAAAATGTTTCTTACCGAAGTGGGTGCGATATTTCTCAGCAATGTGGCACACTTTCAGTCCCGTGAATATAAACTAGTTAGTTTCGGAAGTGAGGAAAAGCATGATTACGCAAGGTTCTACTAAGAGAGAGAGAGAGAGAGAGAGAGAGAGAGAGAGAGAGAGAGAGATACCACGTTACGTAACACACTGATGAAAAAACCAAAACTGATCGAAGCAAACTACCCCGTTCCAAGACTTTTTTTTTTTTTTTCTTCTTCTTCTTCTTCGGCATTCTCCCACATATTCAGTCCCCTTGTTTGATTGTTTGTAAGGAACTAGTGGAACTAGTGGTTATTCAGCAACGGAACCAACGGCTTTATGTGACTACTGAACCACGTCGAGAGTGAACTTCTATCACCAGAAATACACATCTCTCACTCCTCTATGTAATGTCTGAGAATCGAACTCCCGGCCACCAAGGTGGGACGCCAACACCATACCGACCACGCCACCGAGACGCTTCAAGTTCCCGTTGTTTGATTTCTAAACGCAACGCGACCAGGAATTTTGTCTACTCCTTGACAACACGCTATAGGAGTTACAACCTAAAAGATCCAGCCAGACTTATCTTACCCGGTGAACTGAATAGAACAGAACATAGAAGTCTGGCTAAAGGTCAAGCACTGGGACCTTTGAGGTCATTCAGCGCTGGACAGGATATTGAAAGTACGTAAGTTTGAAAGGTGTAACAGGAAGGAAACCTCGCTGTTGCCCTATAAAATAATTGTTATGGAGAGGGTGGATGGCAAGATGGAAGAGAAATATGAACGGAGGTACAGTAAAAGGCAGCTTGGGGCCAAAGGCAAGCTGCAAAAAAAAAAAAAAATAAATAAAAAAAACTTAAGTAATGCCTACAGTGCACTCGACGAGGGACACTGACAGCACTACACCCCCTACGGAAACGCACCCACTGACTCAGGAAATTTCCTTTTGATACACCCTATCAGTAGGGTGTATCATATTTACGTACTACAACCTCCACATACCCATTATAATTATATTTATAATTGTGAGCAGTACTGAAATTGAAATCTAAATTTAACACAGTTTATTAGTGTATTACTTATATTCCAATATAAATCCTTAAAGTGGAACAAGCAGTTAAAGGGTTCAATTTGGCTCCCATGTTACATGAAAATCTCTCTCTTCCTCCACTCCCCTCACCCCTCTCTTCCTCTCTCTCCTCTCTCTCTCTCTCTATCTTCTTCTCTCTCTCTCTCTCTCTCTCTCTCTCTCTCAGGATTAGCGTCATCTCTACCTTGTTACAGTGTTAGATCTTCATTGTCCAGTATTTTGAGATGATAACTGTGTTCATATTCTCCTTGTTTCATATTTCTTACATACTGGTCCTGACCATTATACCATTCGACGTTTTATGAAATATGAGACAAGACGAATCGTTTTACTATATTTTTGCAAGTTGACAATCCTCATGGATCTTCGCAGACCTTGATTCTGAACCTACGACTTCAAACACTAATAAAAAAATAAAAAATAAAATAAACAATGAAAAAACCCCAACCAACATCTCCCGGCCTGAAAACGGGGAAAAAAATGACCGTCACCTTAACACCTACTTGGCAGCGCTGACCCTGCTGCATGTTACCGATGCCAAAAGGCTTTGTTTACCTCCGACTTCACACCTGAATTTCACTTGGCCACCCCTGCACCTCTACAGCTGCCGAATCTTTTCAGTATGGATGACTAGTGCACAACAGAATAGAATATAGAATTTAGGCCAAAGGGCAAGCACCGGGACCTATGAGGTCATTCAGCGCTGAGAGATTCATTGACAGCAAGAAGGTTTGAAAGGTGTAACAGGAGGAAAGCTTCGGAGTTGCACTATAAAAAAAATTGTTATAGGGGGTGGAGAGTCAGGTGGAAGAGAGAGAATTTCAAAGGAGGTACGGTAAAAGGATAAGAGAGGTTGCAGCTAGGGGCCGAGGGGACGCTGCAGTACCCTTAAATTACGCCTACAGTGCACCACGTGAGGTGCACTGAAGGGGATAATAATCGGTGTAATGCTATAAGCATCACACAAACTTATACAAGATTAATAATATGTAAATTCATCTTTGTAAACTGGTCGTATGAAAAAAAAAATTGTAAGGCAAGCCGCAAACCTTACTCTACTAGATATAAAAGTTCAATTTTCTTCATAATACAAAAGAGAGAGAGAGAAAGCAACAAAGGATTTAAAACCTTCCTCTGTACTTCCCAATAACTCTTCTCAATTTCTGACCGAAATGAGAGCTGAAACAATACAGTATATTAAACTAACAAAATTCTTTCTTTAAAACCTGAAATAAACATGGCTGATGATACATGTTTCGTAGTCATAGTAAATCATGAATAATATTAACATTAATATTAATATATATATAGTATATGAATGTATGTATGTATATATATAGATATGTGTATGTATGTATGTATATATATATATATATATATATATATATATATATATATATATATATGAGAGAGAGAAAATTCATGTATTAAATCCTGAAATTTTTCGAAACTGCAAATCCTTGAATAGGGAACTTCAATTCATTCTCGACTGCCTAAAAAGATGCTTTATGTCAAGAACGGGAATTCATAGCTTTCTTGAGGTCACATGTACTTGGTAATAAAATACGCAAGAGTAAATAGCATGATTTACAAAAGTAATTACATGCGTTGCTGACTAATAATTGGAGGGAAAAAAAACTTCTGCATTAAACCAGGTAGAAATCACAAACTGATGTCATATAACCACATTTATTATCTCCCAGATGATAGAATCCTAACCTTTATCTTGGAGCTATGGTTCCATATGGTGTTACAACGGGGGAGCACATTATTTTAATAACAAGGTTATCATTTATTTTGTGTTCTCTGCTGACGAAAGGGACTGAAAATAATAATTCTAATATTGTCAATCCGTTTACTTGAGATTCGTCACTATGAAGAATGATAACCATAACATTTAATCATAATAAAATTAATTTATGTTCAAAATAACCAGATTCAATTCAAATCTGGCAAAAATTCTGGGAGAAAATCCTCGGGATTCCCAATTTCAACGCAACGTTACCTCATCTCGCAACTCTCCCGTCACCCTCAGAAGGCTGAGAATTTCTTGCATTCCCGTGGGAATGCACCTACGGGAATGCACCTTATATGGTCAAATGCTTGTTCATTTGATAGTATTATAGTTCACGAGAAATAAACAAGACAGTGCCTTTCCGTACCAGTGTCAAAATGGGGTTTTTAAAACTTAAAATTCTAAAAACCGTCCAAGAGCTGTTATGCTGGATTGAATTGAATTGATTGTAGAGTTTAGGCCACAGGTCAAGCACTGTGACCTTATGCGGTCATTCAGCGCTGAAACGGTACACCTTGCACTTGCACCATAACAGCTTTTACAGAGGATAGAAGGTCAGATGGAAGAATGAGAATATGAACGGAGGTGCAATGAATGAAAGAAGCTGCAGCTAGGGGCCGAAGGGACACTGCAAGACCCTCAATTAATGCCTACAGTGCACTAAATAAGGTGCACTGACGGCAATCACCACCTACGGGAATCTGGGATTATCCAGATAAATCAAATAGTTTACATTAGCACAATAAAAAAGATGCCTATCTCAAATAATAAAAGCAAAAGTAAATTACTTAAGAGGAGGAGCAACCCATGCCCACATTCTTAGACTGAGAGAGAGAGAGAGAGAGAGAGAGAGAGAGAGAGAGAGAGACTTCATTCTACCGATGTTCTTCCATCACCGAACGAGCGGGAGAGAAAGGAGAGGGCAAAGACTATCGAGACGATAAATATTTTTGAGTTCTCCGCCACCATTATGATCCCAAGGCTGTCTCGTATGCAGAAGAGCCAAACATTCGCATGCATTTGCATCATCTGCCTTCGGCTGCATAAATAAAGGTCGTTCACAGGGATCCAAGTCCGGACTGAAATGGATCCATTGTCAATCTTTGAAGTTTCACCTTGCATTTTCTGAGAGAGAGAGAGAGAGAGAGAGAGAGAGAGACGAGGAGAGAGTGGGGAAGGAGGAGAGAGAGAGAGGATGAGAGGAGCAGAGAGGAGAGAGAGAGAGAGACTTGAAATCAATGTGCGTTATTCCGTGAACGTTACACTGTACATACAGCACTGCACAAATTACACACACACACATATATATATATATATATATATATATATATATATATACATATATGTATATACATATATTAAAAATCAGTTGCTTGATATCCAAAAGAGTGAGTATATGAAAAAACTCCATACATTGCATACCATATACTATTATATAAATAAATTTGAAAAATGTCATATGACAAGAAAAAAACTAGGGGGAAAACAATTTTAATGTCTTAAAGTAACAACCGAGTATCCCCTTACATACTGAAGCCCGAAGGAAATTTCTACGATACAAAAATTTGATTATGCAATAACTGGAGGAATCAGACCAGGACCTCCCGCAAACAAACTATGTTAAATAAACGACCAGCGAAAGACAGGCTGCGGTCGTTACAGAAAAATACCGGCCCCCAACACATCTTGTGAATGACGTCAAAGCCATGTGACTGCAGTGACAAGCCGCTATTCGAGAACTAAACACGTCTGCCCTTGTTATGGTTTGACGGTGATCTCTCGCCCTGACGCACTATTATTCTGTTGACATTCATGTAACTCTCGAGTGCTCTGGAAAGCATTGACGCACTTCAAAAAGACCATTTCATAAGCAATAGGCCACTATTCCTAAACGATAAGACATACGTCAAACTACTTGGGAGCAGTAAAAAGAATAAATAAATAAATAAGAATAAAAATAAATAAATAAAACTTAATTGCCTATCAATCCACTGTGCCATCGAACAGTTTTCAATTCAAAATTAATGACCCAACGTACGATGAAAGGAGAACAAATAGCCTCATGGGAATAAATTGTATCTATCATGGTCCATGGAACACAAGAAAAAAAAAAACATATTCCACTCGCAATACATGAACGTCGAAAAGCGAAAATACGGATCCAACTAAGATTAATCTCTTGAAGAATTGTCACGCTGCTCTCCAAGTAAACAACAGATTTCAAGTATACACGATGTAAGTGAAATACAACTAATGAAATGTCACACGTCATAAGTCACTTGAACGAAAGTAAAAGATTCTGCGCATACAAGTGTCTTCCTAAAGTAAATGCAATACTGCCGCTGTTTATTGCATAACACGGTTTGTTCACACACGCATTTCACAATAGCCCTCGTCATGCCAAGACTTTCCCAGGTGATACACACTCACTCACTGAGAGAGAGAGAGAGAGAGAGAGAGAGAGAGAGAGAGAGAGAGAGAGAGAGAGAGAGAGAGAATGGTTGTGGTCTTTTCGATAATTTCCAAAACGTGAAAACTTTTTTACCGAGTTTAGATTATCATTTATCTGCAATGAATCGTGTTTTTTAGTAGCCTGTACCAATATTAAAATAAAATTGTCTTCACACTAGAATAAGAAACCTTAAGCAAAGCAAGCTCCCACTCCGTAAAATACATTAAGCATACTGTAGCAATACCGTGAATTCAGAATATCAGCAGTGTACACTGCCAATCAATATATTATATAGTACCTTTGAAAAGGATGTGGAAAAAATACGAAATAACTCTTATTAACCTGTCGACTCCTTACTCTTAAAACTGTGCAAATATAAGCCCCAGAATAAAACTTTAGAAACAGGCAAACGCATTGATTATTGTTATCAAAATAGTTCAACAGACCACTGAGCTGACTTCCATCTCTCATAGGGCTGACCGAAGGATTTGGATGCAATACGAGGTATAGGCCAGAGGCCTAGCGCTGGGACCAAATAGGTCATTCGGTGTGATGATGGAATAAACATGAAATTAAAAACTGTACAAAGGTACATGCTTTCACACTGGAACACACACAAACAATAAATACATTTAATCACGTTTCTTTACATAAAACGCAAAAAATACATATAAAAAATAAACAAGGCAAACGCACTGAAATACAGTAACAAGACGCTGGGAGGACACTGCAACAAGTTTGTTTTTCGTGGAACACATGGCCTTAAACATTTCATCTCCTCTGTGCCACTGTCTTCCCACTACCCAGCCACATAAAAAAAAAAGATAAAGTAGCTGTAAACGGTGACGTCATAGTGACGTCGACCAACGTTGATACGTCACGGGAAATCTACGATGACTGTCAAAATCCGGCAAAATACAAAGCGATGTTTTCGAAGCCGTCTCTCACAGTATCAAAAACCTGGGAATGCAGCTTGATAAGGATTCACCTTTATGACATTAGACGTATTCATGTAGTCATCAATCTTATGAGCAAAGAACCAAAATTACTCCAAATATTTTGTTGTCTTGCCGAAGATAAGTGTGTGATAGAGAGAGAGAGAGAGAGAGAGAGAGAGAGAGAGAGAGAGAGAGAGAGAGAGACTCAGTTCGTGTATGTCGTTATTCACAAACTTCCATACTTTAAGACAGTGCATTTGTAGTATACTGCCCAGTTACAATCATGTTCAGTAGATTTAAAATAAGGAATAATTTTTGATACATTTAAAATACGGAAAAGATAATGTTTTATGAAAAAATACTTTCCTTAAATATCTCAAAAGGAGGCTTGTTGGTTTATTTATTTATTTATTTTTTTTTTTTGTACAGAAAAAAAAAATCAAAAAAACGCTAATCCAGTGATAATAAAATATGCACTTTCTTCCTTCAGCTGCGTAAACACCTGACTGGCGCGATTGGTTTATTTTAGAAGCGGTTTAGCAAAACCACCGACGAACATTCCAATATCCTTAAGGATTGGATTTGTTCTTATATCCTTAAGGAGTGGATTTGTTCTTATATCCTTAAGGAGTGGATTTGTTCTTATATCCTTAAGGAGTGGATTTGTTCTAAAGTGAAAAGAAATTCGAGCGAAAAAATAGGCTTAACAAGTACAGGGAGACTTTACGGGATAAATGCTTTCTAAAATTACAACCACAAAAAAAAAAAAAAAAAAAATTAATTCATCGGGACTTTTCAGACAATATGAATTCTAAATTATGTTTGTAAACCGCATTATATAAACACAAACGAACCCCTTAACAACGACGTGCGGAGAGGAAAAACAAAAGTTTAAATGAATCATTCTCATCACTTCCTAATTCTCGTTCATACGAGACTCCCACGCCATTTATGGCCTCGTCACATAAGTTCTTTCTGACGCCATAACTGTTCTTTAATTTCCCCTCCTGTAGAAGAGATGGGTTGAGTCGAGTTCAGTCGGATGTAAAATGTAAGCCAAAGGCCAAGCACTGGGACCTATGAGGTCATTCAGCGCTGAAATGCAAACTGACAGTAAAAGGTTTGAAAGGTGTAACAGGAGGAAAACCTCGCAGTTGCACTATGAAGCAATTGTTAGGAGAGGGTGGAACGTAAGATGGAAGAAAGAAAATATGAATAGGGGTACAGTAAAAGGAACGAAAGTGGTTGCAGCTAGGGGCCGTAGGCACGCTGCAAAGAATCTTACGTAATGTCTACGGGGCACCGCATGTGTAAGAGACGGGAGTATGCCTTTGTCATATTTATATATATGGGGTCAAATCCATAATGTCTCCACTTGTGAGGCTATTTTAAATTTGATTAAATTTGAAAACTTAACCAAAAATTTTGGAGAATTTAGCACCCCCATGAATTGAATATAAAACAGAATATAGAAATTAGGTCAAAGGCCAAGCACTGGGACCTGCGAGGTCATTCAGAGCTGAAATGGAAATTGACAGTAAAAGGTTTGAAAGGTGTAACAGGAGGAAAACCTCACAGTTTCACTATAAAACAATTGTCAGACGAGGGTGGAAAGTAAAAAGGACGAGAATATAAAAGGAGGTAGAGTAAATGGAACGAAAGAGGTTAGAGCTAGGACCCGAAGGCACGTTGCAAAGAACATTACAGTAATGCCCACGGTGTACCGCATGAGGTGCACTGGCGGCACTAACCCCCTACGGTAACCCCGCCTCTGGTGCGAGAAAAAGACAGCAGAACTCAGCTCATCAGTATCCGCAAATTCCACCTTCCTATTGGTAGTCTTTTTCATTTCCCTTCTGTTAGGGTATTCCTTCTGTACCTACTCTCTTCTGGCCTCCAGTCTTCATTACAACCCACTATCGCTTAGTTAGTTATTTTATTGACAAAAAATATACAATTATTAGTACAAATTTGTCCACAAAGAGACACAATACAAAATAAACAAAGTGGACAGTAATCTCTTCTGTTCTTGCAAGCACATGGCCTACAAAGAAAAATACAACATCAAGCGCAAAAAACATAAGCCTATAAGACTACAAAAAAATGAAAAAAGCGACTTACTACAGAGAAAAAACGTAGTCACATCACTATCCAGCATCAAGTCCTAAACACACATAATGCTTGAAAAATAGGAAAAGTTTATTTACAGAAAAACATAAAACAGAAGATTCAGTCAAGTGTTCAAGACGTGAAATCTCTCGAAACAGGTTGCAGACTTGATTATTTCAAGTGTACTTCTCTTTTCCTTACTAGAACTGCCTCCCAAGTGGTTGTTACTGGTTTCAATGCTGTTCCTATAATGAGAGATTCGGTACGGAAAGAACCTACAGCCTCAAACAGCAAAGTTAGTTCTTTTTTGTCAAGGCACGAGAGAGAGAGAATGTCTGTTCATTCTCTAAGGGTGAAGTGCTCTCTTTTGCTCACTCTTCCTTACTTTAGGTTCTGGTCTCCCAGGAAGATAATGAATTACTCTTCCAGAAATACACTAATGTACGCAAAGAAACCTGTTAACGGATTACAAAGTAAATAACGAACGAAACAATCTCTATGTAAGAATTAACTTGATAAAAAGTTCATCAAGCACAAAAACTGGAGTACCGCCTAAAAACAGTAAGTATACCTTATAGTTTTACCAGACCACTGAGCTGATTGACAGCCCTCCTAAGGCTGCCCGGAAGGATTTGATTTTCTAACGTGGCTAGGAACAATTGGTTACTTAGCAACGGGACCGACAACTTATTGTGGGATCCGAACCACACCGCGAACTGAATTTCTATCGCAAGAAATAGATTCCTCTGATTCCTTGTTGGCAGAGCGGGGAATCGAACCCGGAACCTGAGATCGGTAGTCGACGAGCACGTTGCTGACTCGTCCAACGAGGAACATGTACCACCTACAGGTAGTACATGTTCCTTGCCTCTCCGTGTTCATCATACTAACAATTAATGCAAACCCCTGTCTCTTATGGATGTAGTATATGACCATAATAATGGTTGAAATGACTATGTTTAGTGCAACTTACCTGAAGTATACGTAAATAATGTCGAGAGAGAGAGAGAGAGAGAGAGAGAGAGAGAGAGAGAGAGAGAGAGAGAGAGAATCCTCGGTGACCCGGTTCTAATATAAAAATATTTTCCAAAAATATTGCCAAAGCTGGTCCATTTATAGCTCCTCCAAGGTCATGAAAAACGAAAGCTTGCCGACTGCTGACTATAATAAACCCTTATCCTACCATTAGCACCTAATAAATTGAGTAGAAACACAAAAAGCAGCAGAAACGCATTAAAGCATTCCTTTGACCTGCCGACTTTTTTTTTTTTTTTTGTGGGGGGGGGGCGCCTTGCCGAAAAGATTATCCAGCATTCTGAGAAAGGTAAACAAATGTAGAAATAATGGAAATCTTTCAAAGTCATAAAGGTAACCAGATTATAGAAATAAACATACGAACCAGAGACAAACGCCTAAAAATACATTCAGAGCTGGTTTCACGCTTTCAGAAACCTGGCCCCCGGCCACCCCCCGTCCCCCTCCAAAACTCATCCTGGAGCGACGAAAGACGGAAACCAATTAACGGGTTTTTAAAATGCAATCTGCGAGCGGTTTACTCCCTCGGGATCCTGAAAGCCAGGGAGGCGTGTTTACGTCCCAAGCAGCTCACACGTCAACCCTTAACTGTTAGCAAGTCGTAAAGGTAATATTTGGGCAAGTAAAAAGAAGCAAGGGGGGGTGGCAGGAGGAGCAAGGAGGGAATGGTGGATTAACCCTTCAAGATGGATTCAAAGGCGTGGTGCGAGATAGAGCAGATCGCGGGTAAACATCCTGCAACATCCGGCAACCGAGACGACACATAAGAATCACAGGCTGGAAAATCACTGACACCAACAGATGACCGATGTTGACAGAAGACGCGAAGAAGAGAGAAAAAAAGGGAGAAACATATAGGCTTTTTGAAAGTCTGGACGCAGCGCTGGGTTTAGCCTATCAACGGCAGAGTTGAGGCGAAGACGTGATGTTTGTGAGGCAGGTCATTGCATTGCCAAGAGAAGAAACTTTTAAATCATTTTAAATCCCCAAGTTCCGGTTAAGTCATAAGATGGGGATTATACAGCTAATACGTGAACCGATGGAAGCGCACAGAACACTATTCGCATACACGGTATGCAATTCTCCTCCGAAACACATACAGCAATATTAATTATTATTACAGACGCGGTCTTGCAAGCATCAAGTCTTGGTGGAGGTGCCAGAGACTACGTCATAATTTGGCAAATGATATAGCTACACTATATTCAGGTGACCAGAAATCATTTGTATGAGAGAGAGAGAGAGAGAGAGAGAGAGAGAGAGAGAGAGAGAGACTAAGTTGTTATAAACTGTTTAACAAAGTACGCAAGGACTTGTTAACCTTTATCCATTTCGTTCTCTGGAATCCTCACTAAAGACAGAATGGTTAGCTTTGAAACTAAGATAACAGTGTGCATGTAATGTAACTTTCGTTGGAATTTCTATTCCCTTTCGTCAAACGCAACGTGGCCTATATCAAAAGAAAACAGTAAGTAGTGTTGTCGGTAAGGTATATGGGGAATCGTACGGTATTTGCTCCTTTAAAAAGGAGCAGATGTCCCACCGTGCTCCCAGTCCACGATTCACAATGTATATGTAACTCTTCGCTTAAGTATGATTACTGGACGCTATTTCCTGTCACCTTCGACTGCAAGCGTCTTTATTATAGCACTCCGAAAAAAACTTGCAGCTAATGATCCCAGTAACTGGATATATCTGAACGGGCCCATCGTCAAAGTGATATATTTGCTTTAGATACTTTATGTAATTGCCTGTTGCCTACCGGATCTTAATCTTCTAACTAAGATTGCTAAAACTTGCTGTTTCCCTCTTAAAGTTGGTAATTATGACGTAGAACATTGCCTTCATAGGTAGTCCTTGCACCTTTGTAATTTGTGCATGCTACTCACTCTCCAGTGCTTGCTTATTTGAATTGAGAATACATGATGTTAGTCTAAAGTTCCCTAAATTTATACCTTTTTTCAACTTTGTATGTAAATATTCATTATTCGTTAACTAGTTTTGCATTTTTTACTATTGTATATAGCACAACAAATAATTAAAAATATAGAGATAAACAAAATTGACTAGTGAATATTTACACAAAAATCACTTTCAGCTGATGACGCACAGCAGCTGGGCATTTCATACTCTTCTCTTTCCACCTAAGGACATTACATTATTTGGGGGCTTCCTTGTCCACTCGATGACTTTGCTTAGGATATTTCTTGTGCGCGCGCTTATATGATCAGTTTTATATTCTAGTAATATTTACATAATTGTGTAACTACACTGTATTTTCGTGTACATATAACATATCAAGCACATTTTATTGCTATGCATTTTGTTGCAGATGCTGTGACAGCTGAACTTTGAGTTCGTAACCTTTAGTTCAAGGAACCAGGGTAACAAAGAAGGTCCTTGTTCATCACGGAGAATTGCTTGTTTAGTTTTTAACTCTGTTTTCTCCTTTTTCTTCGTCTCACACGAGCACCTAACGACTAATCCACAAAACCTTGCTCCTGAGAGCTCCGAATGTAATAACAATAAAACATTTGTGCTTATGTCCAAAGTATAACCAACAGCGAACATCAAGTTTGAGAAATAAATCGATCAGTGAAAT
Source organism: Macrobrachium nipponense (assembly GCF_015104395.2). NCBI lineage: Eukaryota > Metazoa > Arthropoda > Malacostraca > Decapoda > Palaemonidae > Macrobrachium > Macrobrachium nipponense. The sequence goes on from NC_061091.1 coordinate 56,923,278, forward strand.
TTTGTCAAAAACTCCATTTGAAAGTAACCCAATTCTAAAGTTTTTGAACAATTGTAATTCAGTTTATAAAATATAAGTTAAAAAATATATAAACAAATCCTTCTGGCCTGCCCTTGAGAGATGATGATCAGCTAAGACTTATGGTAAAAAATATTTTTATTAGTAATAATTCTCCTTTTTCTTCGGACGAGGGTCTTATTGGAGGTGCGGTGTGGGTTTTAGTGGCTGGTGCCGGTGGGCAGTTTATTGATTTGACGTCTCGAAAGATTGGCTGTCTGTCTAAAAGGGCATTGCATTGAAGTTTTCGATATTAGTAGTTATGGAGATCATCGTCGCTGTAGAGTGGTATTGTATTCTCGAAGTACCCGGTAACGTTTTACGCTGTCTGAAGAAAGGGAGACGAAAGGTAGCTTGGGTGATCGTTGATTACCGTTGGGGTGTAGGTTTTGTGCAAGCATACGAGGATTTCAGCACATACTAATGAATATTATTTGGGAGAGACATATACGAAAGGTTTTTTCACACCACGTTAGAAACGCCGGGCAGTCTCAGTCCTATACTCGGGTCTCGTAGTTCTCTACTATGAACGAGAAAAGTTAACTTTTTCCTCTTCAGAATTTCCAAATGATGCCTTTTTCCCATAGCGAGTCGAGTCCCTACAGAGTTTAATATCAAACTTGAATGAGATCTACGGACATGATTGCAGATTAAGCCGGTTAAAAACTGACGTACTCTTGACGTACGCGAATAGTTCCACTATATTTTTTTGAAGTTTTGCCTACAGTGAATATGACTTAAGTCTCGGATGGATGCCGTCCCTGGACGTAGCTAGCCAGTATTTTCTTCGGAATTCTCGTCAATAGTCGACATACGTAATTTAGCAGAAATTCGGTGCCGAGGCGAGATCAGTCTCATCTCTCATAATGGTACGGTGGGAGCCTCACATGTTGCCGAACTATTTAGCCAATAGCAACATTAACACTTAACTCAGTTTTTGTTGTATTTTGTACTACTTGCTTGACTACGGAACACTCAGAACGGATATGTTGCGTATAAAGAATCTGGTTATGGGATAGGGAGATCAGTAACAATCAGTGATTTCACTCTTCTCATCAATTGTAACGCTTCTTCTCACCAAGGAGACTCTCTCTCTCTCTCTCTCTCTCTCTCTCTCTCTCTCTCTCTCATATTTGCGGAAGCGATGAGGCAGATATTTAAGAATGTAAACACTGGTTATCGAAGTTTACAGCGCGGATGAATTGACGATTACTCATGGAGGATGTGAGCGATGCCCGACTAGATGATAAAAATGATAAATTAAGCACTATAGATATAAGGGTTAAATATAAAATAAATTCAATGGTTTTTAGAAAACATTTGACAAACGATTCGATAGGGTATTGGGAGGTTTTTCGTGATCGCATCAAGATTTACTGCATTTTCTTATTAATATATGAGAGAGAGAGAGAGAGAGAGAGAGAGAGAGAGAGAGAGAGAGAGAGAGATCCCCAGCATAGTAGACAAGTGAATTCGGCATGCCGGGCCGCTGACGCACCACGGAACCATTTCCGTAAAAGGTCACACAGCGCTTTCGGAGATATCCCAACCGGAAAAGGGTTTTGATAAGGACGGGGAACTATTGCGTCATCTCTATAAGCAATCGGGGCGACTCTTCAGCAGATGGATGGGAGGCTGGTGATGGATGGGTTACTAATCCTATCTCGGAGAAGAGAGATCTTTGTATTGGGAAGATGACTCAAGCAAGGGATTGCGGATGGAGAAAAATTAATTACAGAATTGAGAATGGGAAATTGCTAAATAATTATAACTACTCTGCTTGGGGACGTTATTGTCGTTGCTCATATTTGCTTCTTTGTTTGTATAGTGGTTTTACGTTGAATGGAACCAGTGGTTATTCAGCAACGGGACCAACGGCTTTACGTGACTTTCGAACCACGTCGAGAGTGAACTTCTATCACCAGAAATACACATCTCTGACCCCTCAATGGAATGCCCGAAAATTGAACTCGCGGCCACCGAGGTGACAGGCCGAGACTATACCGATCACGCCACTGAGATGCTTATTCCCATTAAAAGGCAAATTCTGACCCTGACACAGGAATGAAAATTTTAAAGCGGCAGTTAAAATGTAGACATACTTCTTTGGCAATTTTAGATTTCGTTATAATCATTGTCATAATTAATACTATTATTGCTAAATGAACAAGACATGCACATAACTATCAAACTTCTAAAAGTAAAATTACGTACTTCAAAATTCCAAAGTACGCAAAATGGACAGGACTGAAAGTGACAGAGAACTGAAAGAAGAAATCTGGAAACAAATGAGCAAATGAAAGGCCAGGAAGTTTATAAAAGAAATATCCTACTGAAAATTAATGACCTCTTAACCTCTCGACTTCCCCGACACTTCTCGAGTCCGAGAGGAAATAAAAGCTACAAAGTTAAGACCATTTCTTCGTAGCATAGCTATAGTGGATTCACACCAACCGAGCATTTGATGTCTAGGCCAGTCCCTTACGACGCTTCTGATTGGCTGTTGATAAGCCAATTACAGGGCTGTTAACTCTAAGTCTCTCTCGAGAGTTCACATAGGTAGGATGTATGTTCCACCTCTCCTGAGGGATAGGCCTTTCAGGAGAGGTGGAACATACATCCTGTCTGTGTGAACTCTCGAGAGAGACTGAGAGTTTCTGGTCCCGTGATTGGCTTATCAACAGCCAATCAGAGCGTCGTAAAGGACTGGCCTAGACATCAAATGCACGGTTGGTGTGAATCTATTATAGTTAACTAAACGTCGCATTCTACCTCGTGGGGGATTTGAATCACACTAGAGAAGGAAGAGCGCCTTCATTATAAGTTCTCTCTCTCTCTCTCTCTCTCTCTTCGGAGGGCAACTGTATCCATATTTGAAGAATTATTTTCATTAGCTTGATAATCAAAACACTTGGCGGTATACGGGTTAGATACTTGCATAAATTTCTTTTTAGATATTCTACAGTGAGGCCAGTTTACTGAAAATCTCAGCAAAAAAAACTCATATTTCTCTCGACTCCCTTTCAAATGATCCTCCTCCTCCTCCTTTCCCTCTTCTTTCTCTCTCTGTCTCTCTATCTCTGCTAGTGTGCAACTGTCTCAATGGAGAATAACAGGAAATGTGTATAGAAATGGCCTAACTGCTTAACACTTCACGGAATAGCGAATAAAAGCAATATTTAAATAGGAGAACTTACGGACAACATTTTTCCGTAAACGTGGCTTTCAAATACCATTCATGATGGGCGCACACTTATTCAACGAGTTTTAAATAAATTCCAATTTTAAAACTACATTTCCTTTACCTTAGTAAGAGTAACAACTGTTCCCACTTTACTAAGACTGTGTGGAACGCTATCACAACTAGTGTAATATTGAGACAGAGACAGATGGGGTTTCCTTTATTGAAAAACATTTTCTATCAAAAGGCGGACACCGCAGCTTCAAAAGAAGAAACAAATGTGTTTTTCTCTTTTGAAGCTGGTTTACTTTTATGACCTCCTGACACAACAATCTTGCCCGTCCCCTTCCTCCAACTTTTTTCATTTCACTTTCACCTCTAAAAGGGCTAATTCCCTTAATTTGTAAAAGCAAATCGCCCTAAACTAAAGGATATCATTAAAAAAAAAAAAAAAAAAAAAAAAAAAATCATAATAATTGGACCTAACTTCCATAATCACTGGACCTAAATGCTCGACGTAAATTATCATATATTACTCATTTGATTTTTAGGTTAAACCACACCTCAGGACGATTTTATTCCATTAGCGCTGACCCAAAGATGCAGTCCTCTGGCACTTTCCATTCTCGATCTTTAATGACGGTAACAACAACAGTAATTAAGAGAATACAACACTTATTTCAAAGGTATTTAACCACCAAAGCGTGAAAATGAAATACAGAGGCGTAGAGATGCAACACGGCGGCATTCTCAGATAACCACACAAGAGGGGTCGTTAAATCTGTTTTTGCTGGATTTAAGGAAGCAACGAATCAACCCCGACAAGACTGTTTTTTTAGCGATGTACTTTTTCCCGTTAACGTTAGACGAGACCCGTGAAATATTATAGTACCCGACTCTCCATACAAAAAGGGGTTTGTTTAAAAATAGCGATGGTAAACAAACCTTTCAAGACGGGACTATAAATAGCACATTTCTCACCTCACAAAAGGAGTTAGAATCTCCCTGTGGACGAGTTTATTTTACGTAATCAAATACAAATATATATATTCACATGCCTGGAAATGTACGTTGCTACAAATTACATAAATTATTTATATATATTGAGTGAGAGAGAGAGAGAGAGAGAGAGAGAGAGAAAGTCACGAAATACGATCTTCACCTTTAAAGGAAACATGATGAAAACGATCTCAAAAGACATATCAAAACTGATTTATCTGCCGCTGCCGGATACTTTAACGAAGATAATATGACAAAACCTGACGCAAGAACGCGGGTTGCTTGTCCTAAATACTAAATTACCGTTATATCTGGTCGCTCATCTTTCCGATTATCCTATTATAGTCATCATTACAAAACATTAGCAAATAAAGCTGCATTTCAATTTCCATTGCAACTCGAATTTCCCACTCTGAGAAGGGTCTTATTTCTTGTTGACATTGAAAAGCTTCTGTATTATATCTCGGTGTTCCTCAGTTCATGTCAAGAAGAGTTTTCATTTAGTATTTGATTCAAATGTGCATGATTGGTTTAATGGACTGGCAACAGACTTCGGGATCTCCTACTTATATAATCGGATCTTATAACGATCGTCGAGAAAAAAATAATTGATGATGCAGATTGACAATTGAAATTCAGTACTCTTGGCCGATTCCTATACATATTGCCTCGGTGTGGGTGACAAGACAATGAACTGAAACTAAATTCAGCTATATTTGCAATTCATTTTGTACTCAAACTTCAATGCGTTCCTCTCTCTCTCTCTCTCTCTCTCACACACACACACACACAAACACACACGCTCTCTCTCTCTTAACCATATATGCCAAACTTTTGGAAATTATTTTAACTATACCATCTTTTACATATTCATTAGATTTCCCTGGAATCAAAAACTTGAACCACGAGGGATTCGGTCAGTTTTTGGATGGGTGATTGGACCCACAGAAGTTACAATCAACTAGATCTGGTCAGTAATCGCAAGGCAACATTCACCCGATATGTAGCATTCACCAATCGCATGATTTTTATTTTTTATTTTTTTTTATAGTTTTTCGAGAAAATTATTTAATAAGAATTTTGATTCTAGGGATTGTTTATTTTAGCTTAATGTTCTTAACATTGGTGCAATAAATACAATAATTATTGTTGAAAAAGGCCTCGAGTCACTAAAAGCTTTAAATTAAGACTCGTCCTTCCTCTAGAATACCAACATTAAAAAACAAGGAACTTTTGAAAAAAAAAAAAAAAAAAAAAAAAAAAAAAAGGTTATGTAAAAAGAGCGCGTACTCAACGACAAACACTTCAGTAACAAGCATCAGCTTAAAATCAATTCTACTTCCTTAGTGAATTTATCATTTCTATGTAATATTCAACGCTCAGAACAAATTTTAACAGCTACCACACAAATACACGAAATGCTGGATTGATATTGCCCTTGTATAGTATTTAAGACCCAAATTTCGTGCCTGGATCCTATTCTATAATTAAAAAACAATAATGGAAATTATTCATGAAACTTGTATATAATATAAAGTATTCTGAATCTGCAGTTTACTACTTACAAAAGTAAATTCCAATACCAAGTCTAAGTTCTTCGCCTTTAATGTCATAAACGAATTTTCTGGAATCAATGAAATTTCTGATGGCTAAACACTCCAAGAAACGACAAAAAATACCAAGACTTCGATATTCACAAAAAAAAGAGTAAAGCGACATATAATAAAATCACTTTTATTATAAAAAGGCAAGAATCTTCTGGTGCAATGGCATTGCTGAGCATTTCAAAGAATTCCGAGGCAAAACCGCACACTTAGGATTTCGACAATCGAAACAAAAGAATCCTGAATGAGCTCAGAGCCTGAATCGAGCACAAGCAGGATTTCCTCTGATCTGTGCTGGGAAAAACGTCATTTCCTTCCATACCCCAATCAGCCTACGATTTCTGAGGGCAAATCTGTGTGCGGTAGAACTTACTTTCACTTCACTTTACGTAAGAAGTACATGCCTGATGGCGGTTATAATCTGATGCCTTAATATTTGAGGTTCGCAAGATGGTTAGACGATTCAGATATTGGTGGCCTTATGCCACCATGGGCTCTTGCCATTCAGTGTGGTACGGAGGTAAAGGGTACGATTCCCTATATTAAACTTTATTTTATATACTATATATATACATTTACACACACACACATATATATTATATATATATAATATATATATATATCTAAAGATAGTATACACATACAAATTAGTGTATGTATATGTATACATGTGCATGTCGTATATACATATACATACACTAAATTGTATGTGTATGCATGTATGTATGTGTAATATATATATATATAATATATATATATATATAGATATAGTAATATATAGTAATAAAAATAAAATATATTATCTATATATATATATATATATATAATAATAATATCTATAATAGATATATATATATATATATATAGATACTAGATAACTTTTAATATACTCGTATATAATCAAAGGAGGAATTTTTACGCAGCATATGCCGATAACTGAATACGAGGCCAAATGCGGAAGATGTTCCAGTATTTTACCATTATCTTATTTCTATCTATAAAAATTTCATCCAACCGAAAAATGCTATTATAGAGAGAACCCAAAATTATCATCTTCCCGCTAAGCAACGATAACTTCATAGGGATTCTGCTCACGGGTTTACTCCTCCATTCGGCAATGGACTCGCCCATGGACACACTTCCCAAATATCTTATTTCTATCTATAAAGATTTCATCCAAACGAAAAATGATATTATGGAAACACCACAAAATTATCATCTT
>NC_061091.1:56935340-56980340 GCF_015104395.2 Macrobrachium nipponense
AACGCCAATAGTTTTCACCCAAGTTGAAATCTATTCGTCCACATTCACAAGTAATGGCAATTTCTGCTATGTTACCTGAAAGACAAACTTCCCAGGGTATTACGGACATTGAGAGTCCCTTCATATCCAAGTTACCGTGTAATACCTGTCAAGCCGACCACGCCCCCCCCCCCCCCTCCGGGCAATTGAAGGGAAGAGAAAGTCGTGGAACTATGTTCCTGCTTCTATTCGACCTTGATCTTGTAAACTGCAAGCTTTCAAGACGTGGGTCTATATCATCCTTTGAGGGTTAAATGACTGAATTTCGTTCTTCCCTTATTCTTGATGATTTGGTCAAAAAGCAAGATTACTCACTTGTTTGCTTCTTAACTTCTCATTCAACACTATACCATCCACCTGAGATCTCGAGTCTCCAAGCAAACTTTATAGCATTCCCTTGAAAACCTAATTTTCCCCTATCAGGACAATTTTACATTTAATAGCGTTTCAGAACGCACTTACTTTGTACTTGTGTTCCAAACTCTCTACTACAAACACACCAAAAATCATTTGTTAGTAAAACAACCAACTCAAAGGAATTCAAAGTTTTTATCTCTGTGACGCAAGTGAAGTATAATAAGTATTCTATAATGTTTTCACAACTACTATGGTAATCATCACCGCTTTCATGATAGCAATCAACCAAACCTAATAACTATCTAGAGATTGGAAGAAAATTAAATAAAAAGAACTAGCATGGAATTCACCTAAGACTATTCTTTCTTCGACAGGATGCACGGAGCATTTACTGCAACACTACTAACTTTATTCTGGACACCTTTACTAGCTATTCCAAGCAAAGTAACCAGCAATGATGTTTACCCAGAGAAAATTGATCCCAGCACTTCATATCTGCTGCCAACTGGTGAACTTCCTTCAAAAGACCAATCGGTAAGAGCCTAGACAGCTTTGAAAGTCGTCTGCTTATTCATCTGCCATTAACGTCCAGAACCAATTTAATTCTTAGTGCAAATTCTGAAATTGATCTGGAAAAATCATGTACGAAAGTTCTACAGACATGCATTCCCTTGCGATAAATTAGTTCCCTAACTCTCACATGCTAACTTTGCAGTTCTCCTTGGATGTAGCAAGAAATATGGGTCAAGTGACAGATTTAAGGGAGTTCATCATGAAGTATGTACAAGATCAACGGATATGCCAATCGAAGAGTATGCGCAACCTCATCCTTGGCGATGTAAGTTGATCAGACATCACAAACACTGCTTGAGTTCGTGTCTAGACCTGTAAAAAACTCTACATAAATCTCTCTCATTGAAGCAGAATCCTTAACTCACATGTCCTGAACTTTTCTCCTTCAGGGAGAGAGTGACCCAGAAGCAAACATTTGGTGGGCTCGGCGATGTGGCCGCCGCACCTCCACCTCTTTCAAGCAAACCAACAGAAACTTGCCAGAAAGTACGTTGATCAGATACCGTCGGAAAAGCTCGAACAGAGACAGTTCCCAACATAGTCTGTCCAGTAAGTTGTGTCACTGCACGTAGTGTCCTCAGGTAGTCGTAGATTAAGTAAAACCAAAACTTTGTGCAATATTTTGTCAAATCTTCCAAAATACGAAGATTGTTTGTAAATTGTCGTCTCATTACAATTTTAATCAATCACAATTAATCATGCTTTGATGCCTTTGAAACAATTGTTCTTTATCTCTTATGTTCCTTAAATCGAGTTGGAATTTCAAACTACTGTATACTACATACAGTGACACTTTCATTATTGGCTTTTTTAAGTTGGGATAGTGATGAACAAACATTAAAATTTCTACTTATATTGCATTCCTACATGTGTATGTTTATAAGTTGATTTTAACCAAAAACTAACTTCATTAGACTCAAAAGCTTCAAACTTACAATGTTTAACCATAAAAAGTAGGAACCTCTCAATATGAACAAATATTTTCATATAATACAAGTAGCTTTAAGTCAAACCTACGCTAACATGCATAGGCTACAAAACTGTGCTATAAAAGCAGTTAAATAACTGTCACCATTTAGGGTAGACAACACACCCAAGTTAATGGCAAACTCTCCTCCTACAGTATCTAAAAAAGATCAAAAGAAACTCCAAGCGCTCCTGAAGAACAAAAAGATTAAGTGCAACCCAAAGAAGGCTGTAGTAGAACTTCCTAATGAAGACTCTCACCTCACAATATTAAAACCCTCCTGCGTCTATATCAAGCAATGTGGTGGATGCTGTGATTCTCCTCATCTGGAATGTCGTCCAACAGGAAACAAGACCAGGAAGTTTAAGGTAGCTTTAATGGAGTTCTTGTATTAAAACCATGAACTATGAAGTTTCATAGTAACAGTAGGACTTGTTTGTTTTATACAAATATTTTCATTTTACTTTCTTTTACTTCTAGGTCTTGGAACTGAGGAAAATGGAGAAACCAGGTGCTCTTGAATTTTCAAACAGGCAGGTCCTCAAGACTATCAAGGTCACTGAACATACATCATGCCAGTGTGAATGCAAGGTAATCATAAACCTTTCCGTAGCCTATGAACTTCATGCATCTTTGGCGATACCTCACTTTTTGGGGAGTAAACAAACTGGATATTTAATAATACAAACTGCCTTTGATACCGTAGTAAAAAAACTTAAACATCTCTAACATATATTTTCTATGTTTCCAGGAACGGGAGGAACATTGCAGTCCGCATCAGAAGTATGATCCAGACTCTTGTAGGTGTTACTGCTCCCCTGAAATTGACAGAAACTGCTCTGTTGGCAAGGTAGGTCCTTAAGGAAATTTCATGCTTCCTATGCCCAAAACAAAGAAAAAAATAGAATCTACATAAATATTTGTACCAATCACATATAATCCCAGTCACTGTATCCACCCAAAACTGAATTCATCATTCTCATTTGTAGGTTTGGGATGAAAAAAGATGTGAATGTGTGTGTAGTGATGTCTCTGAATGTACAACAGGAAGATACTTCGACACAGACACATGCAGGTAAGATTCTCTCTTTATGTATAATAAATTTTTTAATCAGATTTATGCATAATGGACATTAAAACTAAAGAGCTCTAGTAGTCTATTAAATAATGGTGGTATTCTGGTCTTTGGTTTGACCGACATCAGCTTCATTGCCTCTCTTTATGGTTAATTTTCGAAACATTTGTTACCAAAGTTTAGTTTAGCACCTATTTGGGTACAGGATGTACATGCAATCATACACCCCCATTTACCTTCCTGTGGTTTCCTGTTGACATCATTAACAAAAAACTGCGTTTCCTAGCTAATAACCATCTTGTCTCATTCTTATAGGTGTGCAGATCCTCCACGTTAGATAGCAATCAGCACCTAACATTGTAGTCCTGCCTCACAAGTGTCTTTTTCCTCGGATGTGTTTTCATTCTCTCCGGAGAGTTGGTGCGGAACCCCTGCATACAGCCCAGGGCCCACTTTCCCTTACAATGAATGGTGATGGGATCTATTCAAGACTCAATCAAGGCCATTACAGAAATTAACCCTGCCCTACAATCTTGCCATTCCAACTAACATTAAAATGTAACCATCTTCAACATTCCCACTAATCCTGATACCCTTTCCACCTCTTCAGCCAATGCATCCGTAATCTTTACCTTCAAAAGAACCTAAGTGAGACAATGATACAGTAACCAAACATTGCATTTTATACCAAAGAATTTTACTCTCAAATCCACATTCCACATCCTAGCTAACTGCATGTTATCATACCAAACTGAATTGTCTCTTGGAACAATGTATACTACAACCATCCATTATGTATCTACATGTGTAGGCTTATCTTCAAGTACCTTCCACCCAAACAAGTAACCAAAATGAAATACATTCTCAGCAAGTAGTAATGACTGTCTTCCTGGGCTATACATAGTACATGCAACTAACCATTCCCAGTCCATGTAGATCCCCATGTGACATGTCTCAACCTGTTTATTCATCGTGGCGTCCGAATCCCGCATGGCTTACAAAGGGCCAAGAACGCCCTGGATGTTCCGTGTTCACCCACACTTTGTCGTTGTCCCCTTCCAGATGTCTGAAGAGGAATTGAATCGCATTCCAGACCTCCATGTTGAGAGAGTGAGTGATTCCAGAAGCTTCCAGCGACACCCCCACGCACCACAGTTCACATTCATCCAGTCTTCGGAATCAGCTGGTCTTGCCGAAGATGAGGATGATCATGATGACGAAATGCACACAAACACACACACGAAAAAAAAAAAATAAAAAAAGAATAAACCGAGTCCACCTTATCTCCTCTCGACGAGATAAGAAAGGAATTCATCCTCTTCAAGTTTTGGAAAGCCTCCTACAAACAAGTGAACAGAAAGGAACATATATATGAACACAGGATAATATAATAATAAGAATATTCCTCATAACTGTGATGATTAGGTTTTAGTTCTAATATTAAGTAGGGGGGTGGCAGGAGGCATATTTGACGCAGATCATTACCCCAGTTGTCCTTTACCCAAAATGACCTTCGTAAACACTTCCAAATTAAAGCATAGTGAAGTCCGCACAAAATGTGGGTGAAATCAGTGATATGTCTCACAAAGTGATGTCAAAATTAAGATATACTTATCTCACGGACCTCTGGCCTTTCATTTTAGGTTATTGTATTTTCAAATGTTATTTTATTCTGTTATGTGCAAAAACGTATGAATGGTAATGCCATCTGTGTCTGGACTATTTATTTGTACTGTATTATATTTTTATAATGAATAGATATATATTCCGTAAGTAAATATAAGTGAAATAAGAACGAAGGGGGGGGGGATAGAGAGAGAGAGAGAGAGAGAGAGAGAGAGAGAGAGAGAGAGAGAGAGAGAGAGAGAGGTCAGTGTACATTACTGTAAATTCGTATAATTAATCTTCCACTAGTCACTAGGCTAAACAGATTTATTATTTATAATAAAGAATTTGGGATCATTCAGTCACCTGTTATACTGAACCAAATAAAAATCGAAAGCACTTGGGTTATTCTTTCCCCTTAAATAGATTTAAGTAATTTTGTTTCCACTTTCAAGGAAATTTCCTTGTTTCAAGGAAATCTGGAGGTCACAAGGAAGGAATGAAGGAAATGGAAAATTCAAGGAAATTTCAAGAAAATTTGACTTAGGATATCATATATACATACATACATACATACATACATACAACATACATACATAATACATAATATATATATATATATATATATATATATATATATATTTTTTTTTTTTTTTACCGACAAAGTATGAAACTAGGTTTTGTATAGAATTCCTTAGCATTATAATATAATTCTAATACGTCAGCACTCAGCCTCTGTGTAACCCATATTCTATCTTTTGATCTTTGGTTCTGCCCGGCCGTGGGTGACCGTACGCTATACATGTTTCAGTCATGTTGGTGACTCACAATACGTGTCATTATGACGGTGACGAAAATTACGAAACACTTCTGTTTAGTTCAGAGTAAGCCACCGGTTGATTGATTGATTGATTGATTATGGAATTTAGGGCATAGCCCAAGCGCTGGGACCTGCAAAGGTCATTCAGCGCTGCAGTATTATATGAATCAATGAAAAGAATTAGATGAATGAATACATGAATCAATTAAAACCTCTCACACAAATGACCAACTAAAACTGCAAACCAAAAACAACAACACACACAACAACCAGGACCAAGACGATCTCACATCACATATCAAACAAACCAAAACCATTCACTCTCACTCAAAACCAATCACACTGCAACCAAAGAATCCCACAGCCGAAGTCACACAAACACACACAAAACCAAATACACAAATAAGAAGAAAAAAAAAACTGACATGCATACATCCATTCAACACCATTTAACCTTTTTTAAAAACAGCAAATAAAATTTTTAATAATAATCAGGTACTTAATGATTATTATGAACAAATAATAACAAATAAAATCAATATAAAATAAAATAAAATCAACACAAAAAATCAATGAGTTAAAATTTGCCATCAATTAAACTTCATAAAAAACTCACCAGTGCAGAAATATCTGCTTTGTCATCTAGAACATCGGCAAGAGATTATCATCAAGGAAGCCACCGATTGAAGTCCAGCGCCAGGCTTGTCCATTATGCTGTGTGTCGGCATGTGTGTTAAAGCAACTACAAAATGGCATCAAAATATCCAAGCAGTGACTGTGATAGTGAATATGATACAGACAAAGAAAAGAAAGATCTTCCTAGTGCGAAGAGAAGCAAAAAATTTGAACAAAAGTTTGTAGATTCATGGCTGACAAACCCACAGTTTAAAACATGGCTAGTAAAAAAAGACTGACAGGAAAAGATGTGCCTTTTTGTGGTGTTTGTGATATAAAGATAACGTGTTCTAAATCGGCTATTTCTCATCATGGCGAAAGCAAGGCTCATCAAGAGTCTTAGAACAAAGTATTGCATTAGAAAAATCTCAACCCAGTGTCAGCTCGTTTCTAGGCCCATCTAAAGAAGCTGCTGCAAAAATGGAAATAAAGATTTGTAGTTTCATTGCAGAAAATAACTTGCCCATAAGCTTATGTGAAAAGTTTATCCCATTCCTGCGAAGTGTGTTTCCAACAGATAATGTCATAAAGAAAATTACACTTGGTAAACAGAAAGCTACTAATACCATACGGCAAGTGCTTGGATTTTACTTCATGCAAGAGGGAATAGAGCAATTACAGCAAAAAAAAATTTCCCTCATTATCGATGAAACAACCGATAAATCCACCACATCTCAACTGGCACTGATGGGGACATACTTTGATATAGAGATGTTTAAAATTATTTTCATATTGAGATTCCCAATGGTAAAGCTGATACCATATATGGTAAAATTCAAGACTGCATGAATGAAAGAAATATCCCTATGGAGAACGTGATAGGATTCTGTGCTGATACGTGCAATGTAATGTTTGGAAAACATCATTCAGTATCACAATTATTGACTAAAGACTGTCCATGGATTATAACTGTTAAATGCTCATGTCACTTAATACACTTATGTGCGTCTTATGCTTCACTGAAGCTTCCAAAATCATTGGAAGATTTAAGCAGAAATGTTTATTCTCATTTTAGTTCGTCATCCAAAAGGATTGAAGAATTCCACGAATTTTAGGAGTTTTTTCATGTTGAAAAACACAGCATTCTTCGAGCAGGACGAACACGATGGCTATCAATGAAAATGTGTGTGGACCGAATATTACAGCAATACGAACCCTTAAAACTGTATTTTACACAAGTGGCCATTGAAGACCCCACACATACTCACGATAGCATCGTGAAAAATCTTCATAAGTTCACGCAAGCATATCTAGAATTCCTTTCTTTTAACCTAGGAAGATTAGTATCATTTAATACATTGTTTCAAAGTGAGCTTCCTCTCCTATATCAACTTAATAAGGAAATTACCACCCTTGTTATGAATCTATGCTCGGATTTCATGAAACTTCAGTATGTACGGGATACCAAAATCGAAGATATCAATCCAAGAAATGAATTGAATCACGTCCCCTAACACAAGGTTTATGTTGGATTAGCTGCTACCGAAACCATTAGCAGCATTGTTAAAGATATAGGAAATAATCATAAGGATGTTAAGTTGTTTTACACCCAGTGCAAAGAATTTCTTATAGAATGTGTTGATCAAATTCTGACAAGATTTGATGGAACTAAGCATTTTGACTTTTTGTCATGTTTATCACCAGATGTCGCATATAACCTAACTATTCCATCCTTGTCACCTATCTTCAAACAATTACCATATCTAAATGACTTGGTCGACGTCCAAGAAGTTGATTTAGAATGGAGGCAGCATGTAATGAACCCTAACCTTCATGTGAATATGAATTTTAGTGATTATTGGAAAACTGTTTTTGCTGCCAGAAATTCTGCCGGAAGACGTTCATACCCACATCTTGTGAAATTAATGGGTACATTGATGTCATTTCCTTTTTCGAATGCTTCAGTCGAAAGGCTGAAATTGATAAAAGACGATCTTCGAACTGCACTGAAGCAAGAAAGTCTACTTGGTCTCCTTCACGCAAAACTTTCATTTCAGTCAAAAGGAGATAATCAGGCTGCCCATCTAGACCCTTCAAAAGAGATGATTAAGCTGCATTCAAGAATGAAATCCAATGCCAATGACAAGGAAGCATTGGATCTTCGAAAGTAGTTCTTAGAAAATTTAAATAAGAAGTAAATTTCAAAGAGGTGAGTCTAATACATGCTGCCCCCTTCACTTGATATATATATATATATATATATATATATATATATATATATATATAATATATATATATATATATATATATATATATATATATATATATATATATATATATATATATATATATATATATATATATATATATATATATATATATATATATATATATATAAACCCAGGACATATATGCATAAAACAAGCAAAAAGGAGTTGTAATAGCCAAGTAGCCAATTTTGCGTCCAGTTCCTTGATATTCTCTCTCTCTCGTACTTTTGCTTTCATCTTGTATAGCATAGCAAACTTGGATTTGTGTAGCATATTTTGTATGGATAAAGCGAAACATTTAGGCCACCAGTAAACCAATATAATAAATCATATCAGATACGATCGTGTCGTTTCACTTAAGAACTAAAACATTTTTCCTAACTTCCAGAAAAAACCTAAATGTTTATGATTTTATTTCCTGGATTCTGATTAGGCTAGGCCTAACCAGGCTACATGTTTTCATAACATTATTTTCGGTAAGTAATTAATTTACTTTGATCTTGATGCTCCAAATTTAGAATCCACATTAGTTAATTTCATTTGCAGTATTGTAAAAAAGTATTTATGTAATGGTCCCTTTAAACGTTGTTAGTGAGACCTTTGTAAAAAGTAAAGAACTGGCGAATAGGTGAATAATTTTTATGCACTTTGTTACTAACCATGGGTCATTTCTCGTTTTACAGGCACCATGTGAAACAACAAAGATTATTTTCTTTTAACTTCGTCCTTCGTAGCAGTTTGAAATAAATTTACTGTAATTTTTAGTTAATTCTAAGGTTTTCTGAGAAAAAAGGACTTTAATTTTCATTAATTAGAATTTTGAAAAAAAAAGTGTAAATTTTTGTTAATTATTAAATATATATTTTTTCATTTTGTTCACTGTGTTGTTATATTTTCCATTTAACTTGCTTAGAAAATCCCTACCATACACAAGGAAATTTTCAAGGAAATGAAACGCTGAGTCAAGAGAATCTAAGGAAATCCTGAAGCTCCATCAAGGAAATGTGAGTTTATAAAGTGGAAGCGCTACATACCTAAAGTAGAGGATGACGTCGACGCAGGATCCTCAGATAATCTTAATTATTTTTAATTCTAGTCCGACGTTATGGGCAACTTACATTCCGTGAACTAACCCTTTCCTGAAAGGGTGGATGAGTAGATGGTTAATTTAAGATTGCAGCCCAAGCAATGGGCCCACGGAATCTGACTTCACTGTGAAAAGTATAATAAAAGACAAGGACGGATGATGTCGATTAGACAATGCTATGGAAATGTTTAAAAGATAAAAAGAAAAAGAGATAAAATATAAAAACAAAATGCTAAATTCCATTTTACTATTCAGGCTAGCAGTATTTAGGTGTGGGTCATAAAAATACTTTGACTTCTTATTTGCCACTGAACTTTATACTTGTCAAGCATAGCAGTATATGTGCGATATATATCAGCCGTGTATGTTTGATATGTGTGCCATCTGATATACCTCCATTCATTAGTTGTATTGTACAATATAGTTTAACTGGTCCACTGAACTGACTATCAGCTCTCATAAGGCTGGCCCATAGGACTTGATTAATTAAAATGCCAGGTAAAGGCCAGAGGCCAAGCACTGGGACCAAATACGTCATTCGGTATGGTGATGAACGAGTGAAAATTAAATAAAAAAAACATGGGTGTTCTACTCGACTGAAGCTTTCCTTGTAAATTAATGGAATTATGGGACTGGTCAATTTTCTACAATTAATACTTACAATCTAGTCGTCACGAAATTTTGTGACTTCAGAACCACGAAGTGTTGCAACAGGGCTAACTTTTATTTTTCTTTGGGGGGGGGGCACCCCTAACTGTTTAATGTATAGACAATAACACTTCTAAAGTGGAAGTGCCTTTCATAAAACTACTTTCCAAATATTCGAAATATTTTCTTTTCAAATCATCTCAGAATATCTTTTATTTGAATTCTTCACTACTTTGCAAATTTTAAAGAAAAACTATGGCGTTACTTATGCCTTCAATGAATTACAATTTACTTGACTGAAAAAGTTACTCTTTCTTGCATTACTCTAGCTAAACGTGTGTATATACTGAGTTTACCAATATGCATGCACACACCAATCAATCGCTACAAAAGAGTGGGCTTCTGAATCATCGCTGAGAGCCCTTAGTGTCCTTAGTAACAAAATGACCTTTGGTAGTTGAAAAAATAAATCCCTAACAACTAAACAAAAGTCAATCCTGATTCTCACACGGAAAATAATAAACAGTTTAAAAATAAGAGTAACTTCCAATAAAACCACGACAATTCCTCTCATCCCAAATTCTATAAACACTGAGGATTGATTGATTGATTGTAAGTTATCTGGCGTTACAACTACCAGGGTCGCCGACGCCGAATACTAAATGTGATCTTTTAACATTTATAATATATTATACAACATTCAAAATACCTTTATCTTAATGAGAGACATATAAATTTGATTTTTAAAAAAATCTGATAAAAATAAAAATAATATTCCAATAAAAAGAATTGTGATTGATCACATAACAGTAAAACTATTAAAAAGAAAATAAAAATGTATATACTAAGACAGCACAGCTGTCAGATATATTTGAGAAGACCAGCTTCTTTGATAAAAGATAATGTTATTAATACATGCACTTTCTCCCAACAGTTTTGCCATGCTATAATTACCCCCTGCTTCACTACTATAACCTAAAAAACGATTCCTAAGTTCCACTAAACTGGGACACTCAACCAGCAAATGCCTAACAGCTAGTGGAACTAAGCAATCGTCACAGAAGGGCTCATTCTCCCCATCCATCAGATAACCGTGAGTTAAACGCGAATGGCCAATACGTAATCTACACAATACAACCTCCCACTTCCTTGGTATTAGGTCATATTTCCAAGGGTGTGTCTGACTAGTAATTTCTTTCATTTTTTGGGGGCCTACTCTGTCGTCCCACTGAAGTACCCATAAATGCTGGATGGATTTCCATATATCATAGAATGTATCACGATATGGAACAGCATTTTCTTGGTATCAAAGTTTGCGCAGCTGATTTGGCTAGCTTGTCTGCCTCTTCATTTCCCGATATGTTCACATGGGCAGGAACCCAACAAAAAGAAACAATGCTCCCTCTATACTGATGCAAGAAAATCTACTGCAAGATCTTCAACACCAAGGGATGATCAGTATTAAAGACTTCCAGGGACTGTAGGGCACTTTTGGAGTCACAAAATATTGTGTAGCTACACACTGGGAGTGTTGTAATATGTTCCAGTGCTACTAGGATGCCATACAATTCAGCTGTAAAGTTTGAGGCAACAGAATGAAGTGCACCTCTTCGGTTAAAAGATTCGCTAAAAACTCCATATCCAACGCCAGCATTGGACTTAGAGCCATCAGTAAATATAAAACTTGTATCTACATGCTCTGATACATGCTCTAAAAATATTGCCCTCATTTCCTCATCAGATTTATCCCTCTTTGCTCCACCGAAGTACCTGCAGAATTTCACATCAGGTAACCTCCAGACAGGAGTACTGGGATACACAAAGGGGATAATGGGAAATTTTTTAATATTCGTATCCTCTAAAATCTTTTCAATTCTATAGCTAAAAGGAGTGGGATACCTTGGATGACTCATAAGAACTGTTAAAAGTATTTCTATTTGCCACAGCAAATGCCAGAGATTTGGGGAGTCTTTGCACTCTAAACCAGTACCGAAGTAATGATGACTGGCGATAGAGTTCAAGGGGCATCTCTCCTGCATCAACTAGCATACTAGGTATTGGTGACGAACGGAAAGCTCCTGTGGCTATACGAATACCTGAATGATGCACTGAATCTAAAATTTTTAAGTTAGATGAGGAAGCTGAAGAATAAACTTCACAACCATATGACAGCTTTGACAAGATTAAGGATTTATGAAGCTTTAGTAAAAGATTTCTATCAGCTCCCCAACTGGTGTGAGAAAGCACCTTCAAAATATGTAGAGCTTCTAGGCTCTTTGCTTTTATATGTTTGATATGGGGGACCCAAGTCAATCTACTGTCAAAAACTAGGCCTAAGAAGTGTGCTTGTTCTACACACGGGATTCTACGGCCATACAAATAAGAGGTCTGGATCAGGATGCACTCCCCTGATCCGACAGAAGTGTACCTTCATCAAAGAAAGAATTGCAAAGATTCTTGGGAATGGCTGGTTACTACAGCCGTTTCATTGCTAATTATTCAGATGTTGTTGCACCTTTAACCAACTTGTTGAGAAAGCATTCCAAATTTGTGTGGGATGACAAATGTAAAAAGACATTTGAAATAGTTAAATGTGTATTGACTTCTTGTCCCGTTCTCAGGGCACCAAACTTTGAACTTCCTTTTAGCCTTGCGGTAGATTGATTGATTGATTGTGTATTATATCTGGCGTCACAACATCTGGGTAATTGACACCGAAATAAATTAAATATAAAAAAATTAAATTTTTTATAAACTTCATATAAAAAGATCTATAAATATATTATATAAAAATTTTGTTCATATATAAGTTCTTACATAGACAATCTATGTATAATTTAAATTTGGTTAAGGAGGCCCGCCTCCCTCATAAAAATATATATCTGCTCTATATTACAATCCTTTCCAAGAATTGTAGCTAGGATAAAATTGCCTACTCTGTCACGACCCCAAGACAGTAACCTATGTCTCAAATTCAAGAATCTGGGACATTCAACCAGCAAATGTCTCACAGTCAAGGGCACAGGATTTTCACGAGACATCAAGAACCCATGGGTGAGTCTTGTATGTCCAATCCTCAATCGGCACAACATCGTTTCTTGTCTCCTTGGCATATACGGATATGACCAAGGAGACACTGATGACGTGATACTACGCATTTTTTGATTATTTAAAATATCCTCCCACTGGGACTGCCAACATTTTTTAACTCTCTGACCTACTAGAGGATACAAATCCCGATATGGTAGTAGGCATCTTGTGGGTTCTGAGGAGCTGACTGCAGACTTTGCAAGTTGGTCAGCTTTCTCATTCCCAGCCACCCCAACATGGGAAGGCACCCAACAGAACTTTATTTCTTTCCCTCTTCTTTTTAGTAAAAGCAGCCATTCCAATATATCTAAAATCAGAGGGTTTAAAGGGTTAAAAGATTCCAGTGACTGAAGAACACTTCTTGAGTCACAATATATAATAAAATTACTTTCATTCCGAATTAAAACTTCCTTTAAAGCTTTTAAAATTCCATATAATTCTGCTGTAAAAATCGATGCAACAGATGATAACCTGCCACTTCTCTCTACATCAGGGAAGGCTACACCAAAGCCGACGCCAGCATCTGACTTTGAGCCATCCGTGAAAACTGCAATGGAGTCATCATGTTGCACGGAATGTTCTAAAAATATTGACCGCATGGCCTCACTGGACAATTCTGTCTTGGTAAAGTTAAAATATCTACAAAATTTTACCTCTGGAAAGTTCCAGGGGGGACTAACTGAATATTTTGCTGGTAAAATCTCTATTCTTGGCATATTTAATTCACGGACAATAAAATTTACTCTAAAAGCAAATGGATGAGGTTGCTTGGGGTGATTTTCATAAAACTGCCAATGCCTTTCATTTTTCATACAAATGCTGGTTAAAGACCTAGGTAGCCTCTGGAATCTATACCAGCTCCGAACCAGCAGACGCTTGTAATGAAGATCCAGTGGCACCTCATCAGCATCTACAAGCATGCTCTCGGTGGGAGATGATTTAAATGCTCCTGTACATAATCGTATTCCTCCATGATGAATTGAGTTGAGCATTTTAAGGCTATTTGGCTTCGCAGAAGTGTACACCTCACACCCATAACTTAATTTTGAAAAGACCAAGGCTTTATATAATCTCAACATCTGAGTTCGGTCTGCACCCCACGAAGTGTGAGACACGACTTTCAGCAAATTCATTGCTTTCAAGCATTTTGCCTTAATATATTTCAGATGTGGAATCCAAGTCAGCTTACTATCAAAAATCAAACCAAGAAACCTTGTTTCACCAACACAAGGAATTCTCTGCCTATGAATGAATAGATCTGGATCAGGGTGTATTCCCCTTATACGACAAAAGTGCATAGTTATCGTTTTACTGGCAGAAAATCTAAAACCATTAACCTCAGCCCATTTTACTATATTATCAATGCAGAGCTGAAGGCGGCGTTCAGCCACTGCCATCCTTGATGCTGCAAAGGAAATTGACAGGTCATCTACAAATAGGGTATAGGTTATATCTGGGAATTATTTTAGAAACCCCATTGATTACCAAGGCGAACAAGGTTACACTTAAAACACTTCCTTGTGGTACTCCTTCTTCTTGATTGAACACATCTGACAATGTTGCTCCAACCTGAACCTGAAATATCCTATTTTTTAAAAAAGCCTTAATAAACAGGGGCAAATTGCCTCTCAGGTTACATTCATAAAGGACCCTCAAAATGCCATATCTCCATGTTGTATCATAAGCCTTCTCTAGATCAAAGAAAACGGTGATGTGATGCTGTTTGTTGGCAAAAGCTTCACATATTGAAGATTCCATTCGTACCAATACATCAGTTGTGGAGTGCATACTCCGAAAACCACACTGAGCAGGCGAAAGGTATTTACCTCTCTCCAAGTACCACATCAATCGTGTGTTCACCATTTTTTCCATGATCTTACACAAACAAGATGTCAATGCAATAGGACGATAATTTTCTGTCTTGAACGGATCTTTTCCAGGTTTCACAAATGGCAGTAATTTTAACTTCTCCCAAAGCTTGGGGAAGATATGTTCTCGGTAAATTCTGTTAATTAGGCTTAATATGAAAAGTCTGGTATTTTCAGGGGTATGCTTAATCATTGAATATGTTATATCATCCAGTCCAGGAGCTGATTCATTACATTTATTCAAGGCCGATTCAAATTCTCTAATCGTAAAAGGAGCATTGTACTGCTCATGTCTTGAGGTATTAAAATCAATTTCGACCTGTTCCATTATCCGTCTTTGAGCTGAATAGGGTCTATCATCATTTTTCTTAGCAACATTAGCAAAATGATTAGCAAACTCATTTGCCACTAACTGGGGGTCTGCTACCTCGCAACCATTCACCTTGATAACTGGAGGTTGACAAGGAGTAAACTTGCCTGCTATTTTTCTAACTCTCTTCCAAACTAGAGTCAGAGGAGTTTTCGAATTTAGTGAAGATATGAATATCGTCCAATATTCTTTTCGTGCTTTTTTGATTTCCAAGCGAAAATGAGCTCTCGCTTTTCGAAATTCTACACGATAATACTCACATTTTCGTCTGCGGTATCTAGTGAAGGCAGATCTCATAGTTCTATGGGTTTCCTGGCATTTACGAGTCCACCAGGGAACTGGTCGGCGGACAAATCTGCCTGAAGTCCTAGGTATAGATTGAAGACCAGCCGAGAACATTATTGTATTCAAAAAGTCAAGAGCGTCATCTACACAGGGAAAGTCATCAGCAGAGTCATCTATTGAGCTGTGCTCCTGGAACGTTGACCAATCAGCTTTACCAATGTTCCATTTGGGTAGCCTTGAAGATGGAGGACTTGATGCTACACTCACCACTATTGGAAAATGGTCACTGGTAAATCTATCATTTATAGCTTTCCAAGTAAAGTCAATAAGGCAGTCATCACTACATATAGATAAATCAATTGCTGATAACGTGCCTGTTTGAACATGAAAATGCGTAGACTCCCCAGAGTTGAGGATCCCCACATTTTCATCTTCTATGATGGAACCTAAGCACCTTCCTCTTTGATTGGTGATGATATCACCCCAAAGAGGGTTTCTTCCATTCATATCTCCCAAAATCAGAAAAGGACGTGGTAACTGTTGAATAAGAGATTTGAATTCATTGATGGGGAAGACTTCGTTAGGTGGTAGATAGAGAGAGCATACTGTATATTTTCTTTGCAAATGGATCTGCACACCAATCACTTGCAATGCTGATTGAATAATAATAGGATTTTGTGGGGTGTCATTTCGAACATACAAAACAACACCACCATGGCTTCCAACATTTAAATTATAGGTGGAGTGATAGGATGTATACTCTCGTGGGCTGGGGCACATATTATTACCAATCATGGTCTCCTGCAGAGCTATACAAACAGGAGACACTTCTGATATGAGCAGCCTTAACTCTTCCCATTTAGCTCTCAATCCCTGACAGTTCCACTGGAGAAAATTAATGAATTTTATTTTCCTTTAGAGGCTGTTACATTAGAGCCTCTTTTAAGAGCTTTCAGCTTACAACCTTGCTCTTTTTTTCTGGAAGGAGACCGATTGTTTAGGGCTGCCTTCCTTTTTAGAGGGTTATCAGTCTCAGGAACAGCAGACAAAGCTGGTGTCGCCTGAAGAGTGAGGATTGGACACTGGTGCATCCTCCAAAGCATTTATAGCTAGTACATCCTCCAGAGAGGTGGGAGTGCCAGGTATACCCTCCACAGCCTCCACAGAGGAAGGTGTACCAGAAATCACTGGTTTTTGCTTCCATAGAACCAATGGTGCCAGAAACCACCGGCACTGCCTCTAAAGAGGTGGTAGTGCCAGAATCAACTGGCACCACCTCTGAAGAGGCAGGAGTACCAGAAATCACTGGCACGGCCTCCGAGGAGGCAGGAGCACCAGATATCACTGGGCGCAGCCTCCGAAGAGGCAGGAGCACCAGAAATCACTGGTGCAGCCTCCGGAGAGGCAAGAGCACCAGAAATCACTGGCGCAGCCTCTGAAGAGGAAGGAGCGCCAGCAACAATTGGCGCCACCTCCAAAGAGGCACGAGTAAGGGTCGTTACCAGTTTCTTATTCAAATTATCCTTATTAACATTTATATTTCTCTTTCGGTTGGCAGCGACACTGGAAAAGGATATTCCTGGTCTAACATATTGATTCGATACTCTCTCTTTTGCCTCCCTAAATGTGATACGTTCTGTTACCCTTAAAGTTTGAATCTCTTTTTCCATGATGTATACATCACTATTAAGTGAAGATGATGGATGATTTTCTCCACAATGTATACATCTGGCTTGATTATTACATATGCCATGCTCTGGTTCACTGCATTTGACACAAATGGCTGGCTTGCCTTGCAGTTTCTGTCTACAGGACCCTAACATATGTCCAATTCTTGGCAATGGAAACATCTCCTTGGTCTTGGGATATATTGTTTAATCTTGAAATGTAGCCAGGCTGCTTTTACTACAGTAGGTAATCTAGTAGAATTAAATGTAATAATCAAATTGGGAAGTGGTACAAAGACTCCATTTACCTTCTTCTTCATTCGCTCAACTCTTATTACACCTTGATCTTTTAGTTCCTCTACAAGTTTTTCTTCGGCGTATGTCATCAGTTGGGGAGCATATATCATTCCCTTGGAGTGATTCCAAAAAGCATGTGCTCCACATTGTACTTTGACTCCTCCAAGGTGTGATAATATTTTCAGTTTTTCAGTCTCTTTGGCTGAGGTAGATTCCACCATCAGCTTTCCTCTACCTTCATGGGAAATCTTAGGCTCACGGCCACAACACTTCACAATGTCTCGATATACAGCAAAAATATCATAACCATCTTCTTCCAAATTTAAAGTTAAATACTTTTCATATGACTTTTCAAATATTCCAGGTCCAATTTCAAACATGTCTCTGCTTAATTTTTCCCTTTACTCTGTACAGGAGCATAGGGTTTCAGTGTAATTACACTGGAAGATTTTTTTGATTTTTCCAGAGGAAGGTTGTCAGGGGAGGTTCCAGTAGTCGTTGCCTGTGCCGATTTACCGCCATCAAAGGGTCCAGGGGTACTTGTATCTTTATTTTCTGATTCCATAAAGATCAAAGTAAAAAAAAAAAATATATATATATATATATAAATAAACCTGAAAACCTTAAAAAGATATCATCAACCTTTCATGGAGATTATTCTTCCACTAATGGCACAAGTGAGAACCGACTCCCAAATGTCCGCATCCCTACCCTACCCCACAGGGGGATGGCACAACATAATTCGAGTGGCCCAAGTGTAAGCCAAACCCGCTTGATAGGACTGAGAGTATTACCAGAATACAATCATCCCCACTCTAATCACATTATGGGCAAACCGGGACAGAATGCCGGAGGCCCTTCCCACAAAACTAGACCCCCTGGAATCCGTGGTCCAGCCCTGCAAAATAGTTCCGCCTGATATCACTCAGGTCCGAACATTATCGGGCAGTTGATGGTCCTGCCACAGTTCCCACTATTTAGCTTCAGATATAAAACCCCAGTCCCAGCTATGATATCTCTTCTGTTTACCAGGTCCAGTAAATTTTAGCAAAGGTGGAAATTTCCACATAATTAATCCAAAAAAAAAAATAAATAAATAAAAAAATAAAAAAATTACATGAAGGAGAAGGATTTAGTAAGAATGAAAAAATTGCAGAAAGAAGAAAAAGTTCTGACTAATTTAGTTGGATCAGCAGCTGGGCCCCAAGGACCAGTGAGAAAGCAACCCCACCAGGCATCACGCCCCAGCTGCTGGTCCCTAAGCCCCCTACCCACGTCAAGGGGTCAGCATCTAGGGGGTTGCGGTAGATGCCTCGGATCAAGGGGTAAGTGCTGTTCTGCTGCAGGTGTGTGAGGATGGAGTTAGTCATCTGATTTCATATTTTTCTAAAAAGTTAAATAAGCATCAGGTTAAGTATTCAGTGATAGAAAAAGAGGCTCTTGCTCTTATACTAGCTCTTCTGCATTTCGAAGCAAATAATAAAAATCGTAGACTTACCCGCTGGGCAATGTTTTTGCAGGATTATAATTTGGAAGTTATTCACATTCCTGGCAAAGATAACAATAAACCAGATGCCCTGTCTAGAGTGTAATGATGTTATTCCGCATATTTGCTTTGTATATGTAATTAATCTGCTTACTTTTCTATTGGAAATTTTGTAAGGTTCCCTATGTTTTGTTTAGTCTGTAGATTGTATACTTTACTTCTTTGCTGAGATAAGGTTTGGAAAGAAATCTGCAGGTTATATTGCTATTGAGGTTATTTTGCTCGCTAGCATTCACTTTACATAAAATCAATGTGATTTTTTGTTAAGGGTGGGGGTGTTACGATCCCGTGTTAGGTTGTAGGAAATAGTTCTTTCCAAAACTACTGCTTTGGGTTATTACCTATTCTACAAATACCATAGTTCCCTAATTATATGTCAATATTACTGTTACAGCAGGTGACGTTGGAGGCGTGAGGTATACTTCAGGCGGGACACGGAACTCTGCAGTAGAAGAGGGTGGACGTTCTAATAGTCGTGCGTTGAGAGTGTGATTTTGGCTATACTTCGGTGATCGTCCTGGGAATCGTGCATCATTGGCTACGAAGGTAGCGAATTTATGGTGAAAGCGCGCTTTGTGGAAGCTGAATGCTTCAATGAACTTGCACGGTATATATTCCCGGACGATGTAGTTGATGAGGATTCGTCTCAACGAGGAAGTTAGCCCTGTTGTTGACTGTTAATGGCAACCATGTGATTTGTCCCTCTTGCAGATGTTCACGTAGGGTGTCCCCCTGATCATTTGGATCAGTATTATTAATTATATAATACTTGCCTCACCTCCGTTTAAGAAACTGTAACTTTCAGAATTTCATTGCCTAGTTAACTATTGTAACTTTCAGTTGGATTGTTTGGTAACGTTTTTCATTACTTTGTTTATACGTTTATGGGTTTTTTCTTTTGTTAATAATTATTTAAAATGTTTTCGTATGTTTATTATTCCACTCTAATGTTTCTGCTGAAGATCTTTATTATTAAAGCTCAAGCTATATATATATAAAGTGATAAAAGGACAATAAATTAAATATGCTATGCGCCTGAATCTGGCGGTAATAAACTTTTAAGTATTTAAGAATTCGTCCGTAACACTGGGTTATTTTGTCAAAAGGAAATTAATATTGGGAAATGATCACTGGTGTACAAGTCATCAATTGTGTTCCAATCTAATCTGTCAACTATACTTGTTGAACATAGTTAAGTCTACAGAGGAAAATGTTCCATGTGTTTTTGAATAATATGTGCTAACTTCATCATCATTTATACAACATGTGTCATTTGAATTTATAAGTTCTTCTACTTTACTTCCTGCTCTATTTGAGTTTGAATAGTTACAGTCCCATATTGGGTTGTGAGCATTAAAATCCCCTACTATTAACATAGGTTCTTTGGCATTTTTAAGTAATTCTCCAAGTTTATCAATATTGTAATTTTTATTTGGTTGGTTGTATAAATTATAAATGATATAATTATAGTTTTTAATTTGAATTTTAAGACCTGATATTTGGAGGTAAGCAATGTTTACAGGTACTTTGTCATAACATACTTTGTTATGTACATATATGGCTGTACCTTAATTTCCTTCTTCTTCCTGTGATGTTGCTAATAAGGCATATTTACCTTTTGTTGGTATTGTATTATTGACATGTTGTAGACATATCATTGGTTCATATTCCTTTAATAACCTTTGTACTTCTCCCAGGTGTAATCTGGTCTGTAGACCATTTATGTTCCATTGTATAATATAACTATTGAAAATATTAGGTTATATCGGTCGTGTTTTTGTTTTTTTGTATTATCATAAACTTTAATTTTTTCAAAATTTTATTTACCACATTCAGTTGTTTATCTTTATAATATTTTAAGTGCTCAATGCACATACATCCTTTTTCATGGGTGTTTAAATCGGTGGCCTCTTTCTTTCTATATTTCATAAAATTTCTTATAATGTTTGTTAAGCAATCTTTTGTTATATTTTTGTTATCATTGCACAATGCAATGAAGCAATCATTGCAGCCACATGTGTTGTCATGTATATCTACTGCTTTATTTGCTCTTATTGTACCGATTATTGGTGATGGAGTAATCTCAACACCCTTGACATAGTCATCATCATCCATGGTATGGTTCTCCTCCACTTATTTGGTGTTTTGGATCTCTTCTTCCATAGGTTTTATTATTATTTTAGGAGATAAAGGTATGTTCTCATTTTGTTTTTAGTCTTTCTTCATATCTTTGGTTTTTGGTTTGACCGATGTTTCTCTAATTATAGTTGGTTTCTTTGTTTTTGGTGGTGTTCTCTCTAAAGGTCTCATTATTTTTTTTTTTCTTTAATTTTCGGTACATCACAACTTCCTACTTCCACCTATGTGATAGTATCTTCTTGTGCTTCTATATGCATTAACACCTCATATAAATTTGATAGAATATCATCTAATTCATTTGCACTTGTTTCCTGATTCTTTACGATCTTAGTTTTTTCCTGCATATTACTGACTTCTTCTTGAGACCTACTTTGCTGTATCTTGTTACTTCTATCTGTGTTTTTTGTTTTGTTTCATTACTAGTTCCTGTTATAGAAGATTATGTACGTTTCTCAGCAGGATCTTGAATTCCTCTCACTTTGAATTCTCATTTAGCCTCTGCTATAGACATGCCTGTTCTTTCTTTTAACATTTTTAGTTCAGTGTTGTATATGTAATGCATGCATTCTTTGGATCTTGCATGATGATTCTGCTCACAGTTTACACACTTAGGTTCACCGTACTTCCATTTGGTGGTGTGTTCTGTAGATCCACAGTAAGCGCACACTGGTTCATTCCTACAATTTCTTTTTGTGTGTCCAAACTTACTGCAATTTTGACACTGCAGTGGCTTTGAAATATAGGGTCTTAGCTCTCTATTTTGTCCTAAAATTTTCATTTTTGGAGGTAGATCTGAACCCTCAAATTTTATTTTTGCCATTTTTAGTATTTGTTTATTACCTCTTTTGCTTATCGCATCATAAACCTGGCAATCCTCTACCTTGGGATATCTCTTTTTGAGAGAGTCTAACAGCATTTTCTTATTCATTGGCTCGTCGTTATTGTCAGGAAGTATGATGGTATCCTGGATACTGTTCATATTATCATGTTTTTTTACTTTGACAATAATTTTATCTACTTTGACAATAAGTTATCTATTGTTTTTAAAGACAAATAATCTTCCCACTGACTTTTTGTTGTAGCTTCTATAAGCCAAGTCTTTTCTTTAATTTTTCTGAAAGAGATTTCTGCCGTTGGATGGCTATTTAATAAGCAATTTTCCAATTTCAAAGCTGAAATATTTTGTTCTGCTTCCATAGTAAGAAACTTTAACCAACTTCCATTCCCAAAGAGGGAGTCAAAGTGAGTCAAGCTTGGGTCATGCCGGTACTTAGGTTTCCTTGGTTTGGTATATGGTATTAAAGTTTTAATACCAACCTGGTCTTTGTGACTTGAGCTTTCTTTAGAGTGGTCCAAATCCGTTCCAGAAGTCGTGGGGATGTTTTTTAAATTTTCCATATAATTAAGATTTAAATTTCGTCCAGGATGAGGTCCCTCTCACCAGGGAGGCCCAACTGGGGGAGGAGCAATACTGTTACACAGTGGTAACTGCCCTGGGATACTCACCTGGATATACGCCATACCCAGAATGCCTTAAGGATCGTCAGTCACAAGAGATCGGACCCAGCACTGCGGGCATGGCTTGACATAAAAATTTCCCCTCGCTCAACCACGTCAGGTACTTTAGTTTTACGGGTGAAGTGGCATGCCGTCCAACTCCACCCTCCATCAAACTAAAAGAGCAGTCAATTCAATAGTCCAACATCATGCCAAGGTCGTCAACGAAAGAAGAAGGGAAAGGGGAAAATTTATAAGAGGAGGAGTAAAGGAGTTGAAGGTCCAAATGTTCAGTTAGATCCACAGCAGAGAGCGTAGGCATAAAGGGGCATACTCTCTCTGCAGTGGATCCCTAAGCCCCCCACCTCGTCAAGGAGTTGGGATCAGGGGGCTCCTGTGGACAATGGCAGCTGTGACTGTCTGCTGGAGTTCAGATGGTTGGAAGGCCTGGGCCTGGAGACCTCACCTGGTTGGATTGAGGTTGCCTGTTCCATGCTTGTATTTGAGCTGCAGGGGACACTGGCAGCTGTGACCATGTTTGAGGGAGTTCAGATGGTGGGAGAGCCTAGGACTGGAAACCTCACCTGATGTGGGTAAGAAGGCTGGTTCCATGCCCATATTTGAGCTTCTGGGGACAATAGCAGCTGCGACTGTGTGTTGGAGTTCTGATGGCGGGAGGGCCTGGGACTGGTTGATTATATCTGTTAAAAACTGGTGTCACAACATCTAGGTTATTGCCAACAAAATAAATTTAGATAGAAAAAAAAATTAAATCTAAAATTAATTTCATATAAAAAATCTAAAAATATATTTAAAAAAATATATTGTTTCAAATATATCAATTCTTGCATAGATATTCTATATATAATCGAAATTTTGTTGAGGAGGCCCGCCTCCCACATAAAGATATATAACTGCTCTAAATTACAATCCTTTCCAAGAATTGTAGATAGGATAAAATTACCTTCTCTATCATGTCCCCAAGATAGAAACCTACGCTTCAAATCAAATTCCCAAGTTTGGGACATTTAACCAGCAAATGTCCCATAGTCAAGGGCACAGTATAGTCATCGCAAAATGAAGGATTTTCACGGGACATCAAGAACCCATGAGTGAGTGTTGTATGTCCAATCCTCAATCTGCACAACATTGTTTCCTCTCTCTTCTCTTTTCTTAATCCGGCAACCACGTATTTTTTTTCGAAGTAAAAACTGAAGAATTAAGATAATGGAATAATAAACATACTAAATAAAAAACTGAAAAAGCTACGATAACGGAATAATAAACATTCTAAAAAAAACTGAAAAAGGTAAGATAATGGAATAACAAAAATTCGAAGTAAATACAAAAATGAAAATGGAATAAAAAAAATTCTAAGTAAAAACTAAAAACGGTAAGATAATGGAATAATACAAATTAGAAGTAAAAACTGGAAAAAGTAAGAAAATGGAATAAAAACAATTCGAAGTAAAAACTGAAAAAGGTAAGAGTAAAATCTGAAAAAGGCAAGATAATGAAATAATTAACATTCGAAGTAAAAACTGAAAAGGGAAGATAATGAAATAATAAAAATTCGAAGTAAAAACTGAAAAAGGTAAGATATTGGAATAACACATATAAGTAAAAACTGAGAAAAAGATAAAATAATGGAATAACAAAAATTCGAAGTAAAATCTGAAAAAGGTAAGATAATGGAATAATACACATTCGAAGTAAAAACTGAAAAAGGAAAGATAATGGAATAACAAAAATACGAAGTAAAAATATTTAACGTTATGATCTCACTTTGTCGAATAAGCATTAACAAACAAACAACGTCTCCTCAGTTTGTCTATACAAACAGACGATTTACAGTTGGAGTGAGTGAGCAATCCTGTCACAGCTAATTATAAACAATTCTAACACGCCGACAGCTTTCACATAACGATGCAACTTAAATTTGGTTCTTTTCTCGTTGAATTCATTCAATTTTCGGTTGCAGGGGTATTTTTAAAGTTTTTTATTTATTTATTTATTTTTGTGGTAAACTATCTCTGTTCCTCGGTTGGCTAACGAAGTTAATCTAGTTCTGATTTTCGTGTCAATGTAGAGGGGGGTCTTAAGGAGTCAAATACTCCTTACCTCCACAAGTGACTGACGTTTTAGATTAGAACACCATACAGAACTTAGGCCACAGGCCAAGCGCTGGGTCCTATGAGGTCATTCAACGCTTGAAAGGAAATTGAGAGTAGAAAGATCTGAAAGGTGTAACAGGAGAAAAACGTCCCAATTGGCAATATGAAACCATTGTTAGGAGAGGGAGGAAAACAAGATTGAAGAAATTATAAATGGAGGCACATTAAAAAGTAACCTTAAATGCCTACAGTGCACTAATGACGTTCACTGATGGCGCTACCAGAACTCCCTAACCCCACCCTACGGGGACTGACAGTTTAGGTATGAAGCATGGATTCCAACCATGAAACCTCTTGTAGCTCAGTGGTGAGAGAGAGAGAGAGAAAACTTGGGCACATGAAAACTAACTAGCGCAAGGGATTATTCCTCTTCGTAACCATATACCATCACATTATAAGGTATTTACTTCTTGTGTTAAAGGGAAATAGACAGATCATTATTGTATACCTACCGCTCAGTAATCAAATATCCGTTATTCAAAATCATCGCCAACAAATAAAAAAACACACAAAACCTTTCGTTACCAATATGACACCGTCATTAGAAGCCATACTGTGGGACCTTAGTACCTTTCATCAATCCTTGCCTGAGAGAGAGAGAGAGAGAGAGAGAGAGAGAGAGAGAGAGAAATTGGCAGTAGCAGATTAAAACAAACCATTATAATTGGCTGTAGGCGATTAAAACGAACCGTTACGATTGGAAGTAACCGATTACATTTTATTATAATTGGGTAGTAGCCAATTGAAACGAACTACCACAATTGGCAGTAACCGTTTAAAACGAACCGTTATAATTGGCAATAGCTCATCAAAACTAACCATTATAATTGGCAGCAGCCGATTAAAACTAACAATTATAATAGCCAGCGACCCATTAACCTCTCAAACTTTCAAAACCCAACATTTCGTTTGCGGTTAAGAACCAATCTTCCTCTTAGGGAGAGAGAGAGAGAGAGAGAGAGAGAGAGAGAGAGAGAGAGAGAGAGAGAATGCGATTACAATCTGTCCCAACGGATGCTACTGTGGCAACACTCTTCAGTAACCTTGATTTATGCTGCCACTGAAGGAGGTTGACTCCAACTAAAATCGGGTGGAGGTCACCACAGACACCGAAACTGGCGCGCAGGTCAAGGTCTCGGTGTGATAGAACAGAACAGAATACAGCATTTAGACCAGGACAAGCGCTGGGACCTATGATGTCATTCAGCGCTGAAACTGAAATTGACAGTAAAACGGTTTGAAAGGTATAAAAAAAATGAAAATCTCGCAGTTGCACTATGAAACAATTGTTAGGAGCTGGTGGCAAGTACGATTGAAGAGAATATGAACGGAGGTGCAGGAAAAGGAATGAAAGGGGTTACAGCTAGGGGTCGAAGGGACGCTGCTAAGAACCATAATTAATGCCTACAGTGTGACAGCTATAGTGCTTTCTACCTATTTACAGATCGAAAGTTGGTCAATGTCCTTTATGCCAAAGCACCGACCATTTCTTCCATAATGCAATCGAGCTCAAGTCAAGTGTAAACTGAAGACAAAATTATCACCATGAGAGAACTGTTTCAGATTTCCCAAACAACAAATGACAATTAAACCTGGAAATAGTTAGCGGAACAACTGAAACAACTGGAAAAGTAAAATGGATGTACGAATAAATAAAATGACGTACAAAATACTGGCAAGCCGCTCTCGGGAATATGAATATAACTCATCTCGAGATATGTCTCCTCTTAACTGGATATAATACGGTATACACTGCAGTTCATAGTGGTGCTTGTAACCAAAACTATTTGATATTATGCACAGTTTTCGTCACTGTCGTTTGGTTCCCTAAACAAATAAAAAAAACTGTCCAGGAAATTCAACGTTCTTCCCAACAAGACCCCTTCTTGTATTTACCACTATAGTTGTTTATATAACATTCCCGTATACAGCAGTCGGCCCAACAAAAGCGTTTTCCTTTAAACGTTGTCCGCATGATCACCGTGAACTTAAATAAACTCCAACTAAACTATAAATGAGTCAAAGGTGCCATTAGTGTTCACCATATTAACACTATTGCAGTCAGTTCTTACACCGTGATTCTAAAATTTACTCTTCAGTGGAAACCCTCATGTAAATGAAGTTAATGCTTTCATGTTATTTAGTGAAAACTATGAATATCTCTTTAAAATTCTGAGATGGTAAGAGATAGATAATCTTTTAAAACCACATCAAAGGGTATACGTACATTATTCATTTAATGCAACAACAAACTGCTGTAGTAGTAGTAAGTTACTTTAAGTTACAGAGACTTACCAGATGCGGTATAATCTGTTGGGTGGAAACATCAGGAAAACACATCCAAGTTTCCTACTCTGATCCTTATCCAGAGAAAGATTGGTCGGTTGATCAATCGTAGCTACTAAAACTGGCGTCACGACAAGTAGGTTATTGATGCCGTAATAAATAAAATAAAATCAAACTAAAAAGCAAATAAATTACTTTAAAAAGTTTCATATGACAAATATATAAATATAAATAAAATATTACAAAATAAATTTGAGAGAGAGAGAGAGAGAGAGAGAGAGAGAGAGAGAGAGAGAATTTTGACCAAATGCCAAGCACTGGGACCTACGAGGTAATTCAGCGCTGATAGAAATTGACAGTAAAAGGTTTGAAAGGCGTAACAGGAGGTAAACCTCGCAACTGCACTATGAATCAATTGTTAGGCGAGAGTGGAAAAGTAAGATGGAATGATTGATTGATTGATTGTGTATTATATCTGGCGTAACAACATCTGGGTAATTGACACCGAAATAAATTGAAGAGAAAAAATAATTTTTGATAAATTTCATATAAAAACATCTATAAATATATTATAAAAAAATTTTGTTCATATAAATAAGTTCTTACATAAGACAATCTATGTATAATTCAAATTTGGTTAATGAGGCCCGCCTCCCTCATAAAAATATATAACTGCTCTATATTACAATCCTTTCCAAGAATTGTAGCTAGGATAAAATTACCTACTCTGTCACGACCCCTAGACAGGAACCTATGTCTCAAATTCCCAAGTCTGAGACATTAAACCAGCAAATGTCTCACAGTCATGGGCATAGTACAGTTCTCGCAAAACGGAGGATTTTCACGAGACATCAAGAACCCATGTGCGAGTCTTGTATGTCCAATCCTCGATCGGCACAACATCGTTTCTTGTCTCCTTGGCATATACGGATATGAACAAGGAGACACTGATGACGTGATACTACGCATTTTTTGATTATTTAAAATATCCTCCCACTGGGACAGCCAACATTTTTTAATTCTCTGACCTACTAGAGGATACAAATCCCGATATGGTAGTAGGCATCTTGTGGGTTCTGAGGAGCTGACTGCAGACTTTGCAAGTTGGTCAGCTTTCTCATTCCCAGCCACCCCAACATGGGAAGGCACCCAACAGAACTTTATTTCTTTCCCTCTTCTTTTTAGTAAAAGCAGCCATTTAAATATATCTAAAATCAGAGGGTTTAAAGGGTTAAAAGATTCCAGCGACTGAAGAACACTTCTTGAGTCACAATATATAATAAAATTACTTTCATTCCGAATTAAAACTTCCTTTAAAGCTTTTAAAATTCCATATACTTCTGCTGTAAAAATCGATGCAACTGATGATAGCCTGCCACTTCTCTCTACATCAGGGAAGGCTACACCAAAGCCGACGCCAGCATCTGACTTTGAGCCATCCGTGAAAACTGCAGTGGAGTTATCATGTTGCAAAGTGTTCTAAAATATTGACCGCATGGTCTCACTGGACAATTCTGTCTTGGTAAAATTAAAATATCTACAAAATTTTACCTCTGGAAAGTTCCAAGGGGGACTAACTGAGTATTTTGCTGGTAAAATCTCGATTCTTGGCATCTTTAATTCACGGACAATAAAATTT
Organism: Macrobrachium nipponense; assembly: GCF_015104395.2. Lineage (NCBI taxonomy): Eukaryota > Metazoa > Arthropoda > Malacostraca > Decapoda > Palaemonidae > Macrobrachium > Macrobrachium nipponense. The sequence goes on from NC_061091.1 coordinate 56,964,255, forward strand.
ACTCTAAAAGCGAATGGATGAGGTTGCTTGGGGTGACTTTCAGAAAACTGCCAATGCCTTTCATTTCTCATACAGATGCTGGTTAAAGACTTAGGTAGCCTCTTGAATCTCTACCAGGTCCGAATCAGCAGACGCTTGTAATGAAGATCCAGTGGCACCTCATCAGCATCTACAAGCATGCTCTCGGTGGGAGATGATTTAAATGCTCCTTTACACAACCGTATTCCTCCATGATGAATTGAGTTGAGCATTGGAAGAGAGAATATGAAAGGACGTACAGTAAAAGAAACGAAAGGGGTTGCACCTAGGGCCCGAAAGCACGATGCAAAGAACTTTAAGTAATGCCTACAGTGCACCACATGAGGTGTGGAGAGAGAGAGAGACTGACTGCCTCCGGTAAGAGGTTCAACATAGCCATGACAACAACTCATAAGGCATCTTCACAAGGCTGACGAGTAATGCAAAATTCTTCCACGAATACTTGAACCAGACAGCTTGGACCAGTTTTCTCAGAACTGGGAGGGAAGACGCCGGCAGAAGGCCCTCTGCAAAATCAACTCTCTCTTAATGGTCTTTCTTATACCATAAACTGCCTAAAAGAGAAAAACTTTACTTTTTCGACTTCCTACCGTTTCGCTGCTACACAGGATAGCACGTGTAATTAAGGCTACAGAAGTGTACTACTGAATTTCGATATTACAGCATTCGGTATTTTCATTGGTAGACCAAATAAAAAAAAAATAAGAATATAAAATCCATTATCTGGAATTCATAATAAAAATAATGGTACCAATTACCGTATCGAACAATTGCACCATGACTTTATGTACACTGTATTAGCAATCCTAAAATCAGAGAGAGAGAGAGAGAGAGAGAGAGAGAGAGAGAGAGAGAGAGAGAGAGAGAGAGAGAGAGTCGCCGCTCGGTCTTTCGTCAAAGGGCAAACCTCATTCGCCAGAACGAAGTTGTTAGTGTACAGAAGAGTCGAATGTCGGTTGTAGCGTGTAGTATATATACTCTGGGGGCCTATTGTATCTCCCATGTTAGTGTAGGTGTGCCCCCTTCCACTCTCTTACAAGGTCAAGAGAAATTAAAGTTTAACTCCACTGTGATTGTTGCCACCAAATTCCTTTTTAAAGCAATGAAATATTGATTACTACTACTACTACTACTACTACTACTACTACTACTACTACTACTAATAATAATAATAATAATAATAATTTAGAAATTACTGAAGTATATATACCTGATGCTTTCAGGCTTCTGGAATTTACTCTTAGGAATAATAATAATAATAATAATAAAATAATAAAATAATAATAATAATAATAATAATAATAAAATATTATACAGATTACTGAAGCATATATATACCTGATGCTTTCAGGCTTCGGGAATTTACTCTTAGAAACAATAATAATAATAATAATAATAATAATAATAATAATAATAATAATAATAATAATAATAATAATAATAATAAACGTGACGATGATTGACAAAATCAAGTAGAAAGTATCACTCATTGATGTCGCAATACCATGGGACACCAGAGTTGAAGAAAAGGAAAGGGAAAAAATGGATAAGTATCAAGACCTGAAAATAGAAATTAGAAAGATATGGGATATACCAGTGGAAATTGTACCCATAATCATAGGTTATGGAGAATATAGCAGAATTTAGGCCAAAGGCCAAGCGCTTTGACCTACGAGGTCATTCAGCGCTGAAACGGATGTTGACAGAAAAAAAGGGTTGAAAGGTGTAAGTGGAGGAAAACATCACGGTTGCACTGTGAACCAAATGTTAGGAGAGGGTGAAAACCAAGATGGAAGAAAGAAAATATGAAAGGAAGTACAGTAAAAGGAATAAAAGGGGTTACAGCTAGGGAAGGACGCTGCAAAGAACCTTACTACCATACCTACATATACTTTGTATATATAACACTCTTGTAAGACATCCTATGTACATATTTTACCAGTGATCAGGAGCACAGAAGAAAGTGCTCGAAATATATGGTTCCAACGTTCAAATAGTGTTTTATGGGCCTTTTAATCTTCATATTATACTGTTGTATTAGAGCACTAGACATTCACCTTAAATAATGCCTGCAGTGCACCGGATGAGGTGCTCTGACAGCACTAACCCCCTACGGGGCTTACTTAGGTTATGGGAAACTGGGAAACAAATGACGTACGAGGAACGGGATGTCAAAGGTGGTCTTTTAGGCACTTGCGTTTCCCATTCTTGGTTCTATTGTGCTGCGGCAGTTTTAAAACTTATAATCTCTGAAAGTGTTGAAGTTATTTGTCAAGATAATGAAAGCACATAATGCCAATAGTAAATAATTACCCGCGTCAGCCGAACAGAATCAAAATTCTTTCAACTCGTGGGGCTGACCCACAGAGCTCGGTCTCCTTATCGAAGTACACAGCTTGGAAGAGAGAGAGTTATAAAGTGAGAATGTTGAGGATTTGGCAAAATTTCTTCATGAAGTTACCTTAGACACTTGATCCATTAATCTGCAGTATACTACTACTACTAGTAGTAGTAGTAAATTATGTCTCTAAAGACTCAAAATTTTATGTAATTTTATGTAACTTATGTACAAAAATCGCTTTCTTTTTCATTATAACTTTAATTTATAAAGTTTTCGTACGTTCGGCGATGGACAAACACCCCCTACTTAGCACCAGGCACATAAAAACTGACTTGAAAATCAATACACTAAGCAATAGATAACTAAAATTAATTCCTCTTTATAACCAACAGCTGAGAGAGAGAGAGAGAGAGAGAGAGAGAGAGAGAGAGAGAGAGAGAGAGAGAGAGAGAGAGAGAGAGAGAGGAATTTCTCCCGATAAACCTCTCTACATATAACCAAATTGGCATGAATAACTTTGAAGAATTATATTCTGCCGTACTTCTTAATTTCTATTTATATTAGTTTGATTCAATTGCCGTTTGGTGGCATTTCAATGACTATAATACCTGTCTATTTAACACCATTTCATAACCACAGGTGATGGTTTCCTAATTGATAAAAGGTAGAATTGCAAGATATTCATAGATAAAAGGTTTGGAACCGAATGAACATTTTTAAAAAATGCACGCATTGCATAATGTGTAAGTAAACATTCTTTGTGTGAAAAAAGTTCATTCAAGAGTTGTATGTTTTCTAAAAATGCTTCCGAAAATAACGAGTTATCGTTAACAATTGAGATTTTAAATACTATAATTAAATACAATAAAATCCAAAAAGGTTCAACGACTTAGTCTTTAAGTCTTTAAAAAAAACGGCTTTAGCGACTTATAAATACCCCAAAAAAAATCCAAAGATTAGCGACTTATAAATACCCCCCAAAAAATCCAAAGAGTTTCAGCGACTTAATGACAAATACTCAAATAAAAAATATCCAAACAGCTTCAACGACTTACGCCTTAAATACCAAAATAAACAAATACCAAGAGCTTTAGCAACTTACATGTCATATACCAAAATAAACAAACTCCAAACAGCTTCAGCGACAATGTCAAATATTAAAATACACAAAATCCAGACAGCTTCAATGACTTACGTCATATATACCAAAATGAACCAAATCCAAACAGTTTCAGCGACTTGATATTAAATACTAATGATATTAAATACTAAAATAAACCAAATCAAAACAGCTAGCGACTTACGTCCCAAAATAAACAAATGCCAAACAGCTTTAGCGACTTTCATAAATGCCAAAATAAACGAAATCCATCCAGTTTCAGCGACTTAATAATTAACAAAATCCAAACATCTTCAACGACTTAAATGTCAAATACTATAATAAACAAAATCCAAACAGCTTCAGCGACTTACATATGTGTCATAAATAACTACAATAAACAAAATCCAAAAACATCCAGGGATTTACACTTCAGAAAAACATTCAGGGATTTACACTTCAGAAAAACATCCAAACAACATGGTGCATTAAACGTCTTATTATTATTATTATAAAATTAGTTTTACCAGACCACTTAGCTGATTTTCAGCTCTCCTAGGGCTGGCCCGAAGGAATAGATAAAATGCCAGGTCTAGCCCTTAGGCTAGAACTGGGACCAAATTGGTCATTCAGGATAAATAAAAAATTGCACCAAGGCAAATGCTTTCATACTAGAAAACACACACAATAAATACATTTACTCATGTTCCCTTACATACATACTAAAACGGTATATCAAAATTCAGAATTAGTTTTAAATTTTTGAAATTTTGTTTTAAAATTAACTAAAAAAAAAACTTTTATTTTTTATCAATTAAATTGCAGTTCCTCAGAAGTCAAAATTGGAACTACTGAAAATGTAAAAGATTCTGACAAAATCTCTTTTATTGTCTTATTTCCAAAAGTTGACAGACTCTGCTGGTCATACTTTAGACACTCTCACAAGACATGTCTGACTGTTACAAACTCCTTGCACTCTGAACACTCTGGGGCAGGGTCGCGTGGGTTACTCATCAAGTGCCCGTGTGTCAGACGAGTGTGGCCTATATGGAGGCGTGTCAGGATTACTTAAGTATGTCTCTCTCTTTAATATGCTGAACTCCATTTGTTAATTAACATCCTGTTTTATTTGTTTTAATTTATTATTTTCAGGCTCTTCAGCCCATATGTTTTGCCATTTATCTACAATTATCGTTTTTATATATCTTATATAATCACTAGTGGGGATGTTTACATTTGCTTTTATCATGTGGACTGCTTCTTTAGCAGCTTTATCAGCCTCTTCATTTCCTCTTATCCCCACATGAGCAGGGATCCAACATATTTCAATATTTTTGCCATTTTTATATAATATGTGGAGTTCAAATTGAATTTGCTGTACAATATTATTTTTTGGATTGTAACTCTGAAGAGCTTCTATGGCGCTTCTCGAGTCACTAAAAATCACAAAATTATTAAATGATGTTTGCTTTATAATTTTGATAGCTACTTTAATTGCACACAACTCTGCTGTGAAGACTGTGGCATGATTGGGTAAAGAAAATTGATATGTTTTGTTCTGCGATATAGCTGCATATCCTACGCCATGTTGCGATTTAGACCCGTCGGTATATAATGCATAATGTGAACTTTTTTGTCTTATATGTTCTATGGTTTTTTGTTTCTGGTGTTCTGGGGTATATACGGAACTTTTTGATAAATATTTCAAGTGAGTGCAAGTCTTTACTTTAATCATAGTCCAATGGGGTGGTAACTTTACTATTGGAGGTACTTGTATATTTATATTTAATGACTCAAAACAGTCTATTAGTTCTAATTGGGAAAGGTGGTGAATGATTGTTTATATAGACATTCCTTAACTCAAATAGACTTTTAGTTGGTGAATCTCTTGCCTTGATTCTTAATGCACTTTTCATGGTTATGAATTCTCTATGGAGGGATAGTGGCAGTTCGCCACATTCAACTTGTACAGAGGAGACTGGCGAGGATCTAAATGCTCCTGTGCATATTCTTAGGCCTTCGTTGTGAATTGGGTCTAATATTTTCAGTGCTGCTTCTGAAGCTGACCCATATATTTCACTTCCATAATCAATAATTGATAGCACTGTTGCTTTATAAAGTATAGTAAGAGTATGTCTATCAGCTCCCCAATTTGTGTGAGATAGTTTTTTAATTAGGTTTAATGCTCTTTTGCATTTCGATTTTATGTAAGTTATATGGGCTTTCCAGTTGAGGTGTGCATCAAATATCAAACCTAAAAATTTTGCAGTTTGGCTAATTGGTATATTATGGTTTCTCATTTTTATTTCTGCTTCTTCACCTTTTTTCCAAATTTTACTTTTATAAAACATGACAGCTTGGGTTTTGTCTATAGAAAATCAATTTTCATTATAGTTTTATTAATAATTCTTTCTGCATGTTTTATGCGTGATGCTGTGTAATATATTGCAAAATCATCCATATACAAATTACTCTTAATTCCGACCGGTAGCATGTTACTGATGTTGTTAATTGCCAATGTGAACAAAGTACCACTTAGGACGCTACCTTGTGGTACTCCATTTTCAAGTGGAAATATTTTGGAAAAAACATTATCTATTCTCACCTGAAAAGTGCCGTCAGTCATAAAGTTTTTAATAAATTTAGGAAGATGGCCGCGGATGTTATTATTATGTAAAGATTTTAATACTGCATACCTCCATGTAGTGTCGTATGCCTTTTGAATGTCAAAAAAGAAAGCTATTGTAATTTGTTTTCTTTCAAATCCTCTACGTATATGGTCTTCCAAACTACACAGAGAATCTAATGTAGACCTATTACGTTGTGAACCAAACTGTGTAAGACTTAAAATTTTATTTTCACGAATGTGCCATGCAAGTCGTGCATTTACCATTTTCTCCAATAACTTGCATATACAACTTGTTAATGAGATAGGTCTATAATATTCACATTACTAGCATCTACTCCTGGTTTGGGTATAGGAATTATTATTGCATTTCGCCATTTGTCTGGAAAAAAGTATTGGAGCCACAAATGATTGAAAAATTTTAACAAGTATGATTTTGCCAAAGGTACTAGGTGGCAAATCATCTCAAAGCAAACATCATCATCTCCAAGTGCAGATTTATTACTGTTCAAGAGAGCATATTCTAACTCTTCCATAATGAACTTTTTATTATAATATATATCTTCCTTTGTCTCAAAATTAAGTATAATAGACTCTGCTTTGTTTTTTACTTTTTTAAAATGTTTGTCTAGATTTTCGTCACTACTTATTTTGGCAAAACTTGCCCCAAGTATGTTACTTATTTCGAAGGGATCTAAAATTTTATTTCCATTATCTAATATAGCTTGTTTGTTTGTATGGTGCTTTTACGTTGCATGGAACCAGTGGTTATTCAGCAACGGGACCAACGGCTTTACGTGACTTCCGGACCACGTCGAGAGTGAACTTCTATCACCAGAAATACACATCTCTCACTCCTCAATGGAATGGCCGAGAATCGAACCCGCGACCACCGAGGTGGGGCACTAATATCATACCAACCACGACGCAGAGGCGCTTGTCTGGGTGGTCTAATGTTTGTTCCATTTATTTTTCTGAATTTTTCCGAATTTTTCCCATACTTTTTGAATGGATGTTTCGCTTGTTATTCCCGACACAGGACCTCCAAGATATTATTTTACCTTTTATCACTTCTTTTCTAAATTTGGCTGATATTTTATTATATAAAGGTTTTTATACATCTATTTCTAGTAGTAAAATTGTAATTTTTAATATATTTTCTTCTATGAATGGTTTTGATTTATTGACTTTATTGAATCTTCTGTTAAGAGTATCTAACCTTCTTGCTAGAGTGTTTTTCTCGTACGAATTCAGTTAGATCATCTGACCACCAGGGGACTAAGTTTTTTATTATGGATGGATGGATGGATGTATGATATTTAGGGCTAAAGCCCAGGCACTGGGGCCAAGAAGGCCATTCAGCGCCGTAATGAAGGTTAAATAAGTTGAATTATGGTAAATGAATGAATGAATTAGTGAAAGAAATGATTCATAAAATTAGACGTGACTAATAAATAAATTAAAAATATGAATTTTAATGAATGGAGTAATATATATTTAAAATAGTTTAATGTCTTTAAAAATCTGTATATGATTTATAAAAATTTATCTAAATATTATTAAAAATTTCTATACACTTTAAAAAGGAGATGAGAGCAGAAATGTCTGCTTCATCTCCCAAGATATTTGAGAGGGATTTACCCTGGAAATATCTTTCCCTTTGGTTAAAATATCTGGGGCAAACCATCAGAATGTGCTTCACTGTTTGTATCTCGTCACAGTAAGCACACAATGGTGGGCTGCTTCCTTCTAAAATAAACTGATGGGTTAAATAAGTGTGCCCAATCCTTAACCTCGTTAAAATAACCTCTGCTCGTCTGTCAAGCTGGAATGACGAAGGCCATGGCTGTATATTTTTCCTAATACTTCTGTACTTACTGTTATTGGCAAGAAGAGGAGAAGTCCACCTTTCTTGCCACTTACTTAATACAAAAGACCTAATGGGACCTTTTAGGTCTGTATGAGGCACTTTCCTGAAGGTTGTTTCTGGCAGAGCGCTAGCAGCTTTTGCTTCCCTGTCTGCAGTCTCGTTTCCGTGAATCCCCACGTGAGAAGGAACCCAACAGAAAGAAACCGACTTACGCAGACAATATATACGAAAAAGTGACTCCTGAAGCTTTTGGATTAATGGATGAAAGCTATTAAATCTTTTGATAGCTTCTAAAGTGCTTTTAGAATCAGAGTATATGACAAAATTAGTGTCACTACTTTGAAGAACTAAGTCTAGGGCAGAGACTACGGCTGTTAATTCGGCAGTGAATATTGATGCAAAGTCAGGTAATTTAGCTGTATATGCTGTATCACTAAGGATAACAGCACACCCAACACCACTATCTGACTTTGATCCATCTGTATAAATCTTCACATAATTGGCATGGGTAACGTCGTGCTCTAAGAATTTTCCCCAATAATCCTCTTCAGTACAATCCTTCTTCTTAAATGATTTCTTGCATACCAATGCTTCAGGAATAAGCCATGGAGGATTTACAGGATGTTTTACTTCCAGGACTTTCTGGGATTTGAGATGGTTATCCCTAACATCCTCATTCAGTCGAATTTGGAATGGTTTAGAAGCTCTTGTACCAGAGAAATTCCGCGAGTCTGTTTCCTTAAGTACTTCAAAAGAGGGATTTTTGGGAGCACTTTTCATTCTAGCCACGTATCGCAACCCTAGCTCTTGCCTTCTTAGATCTAGGGGAAGATGATCTGTGTCGACATATATGCTTTCAACAGGAGAAGTTCTAAAAGCCCCTGAGCATATTCTCAACCCCATGTTCTGTACAACATCCAATTCCTTTAGCTTGGTTTTACAAGCTGAGGAATAGATCTGACAGCCATAGTCTAGCTTGGAGCGACACAGAGAGTCATATAGCCTCAAAAGGGATTTTTTATCAGCCCCCCAACTAAAACCAGAAACAACCTTTAAAATATTCAAAGATTTCTTCACATTAATCTTTAGGGCATTTATGTGGCTGGCCCATGTTAGTTTGTGGTCAATAATCATCCCCAGAAATTTTACTTCACTTTCATAAGGAATGATAGATCCTCTTAAACTAAGTGTGGGAACTTCTTCCACACGCCGGCATCTGGTAAATCTTACTGCAACTGTTTTGGAAGAGGAGAATTTAAACCCATTCTCATCAGCCCACTTAGTAATTGCGTTAATAGACCTTTGCAGATGTTTACATACTGACAATGAATCATATCCAGTGCAGTATATTGCAAGGTCATCAACAAAAAGTGAGCATTTAACAGAAGGCAAGATTTTTTCAACCACACTATTTATTGCCACTGAAAAGAGTGTTACACTTAAAACGCTTCCTTGGGGAACTCCTTCCTCCTGCACAAAAGGTTGGGAGAAAGAGTTTCCCACTTTTACCTTAAAAAATCTGTCCGTTAAAAAGGAATATATAAATCTGATCATTCTTCCACATATGCCCATCTTGTGCAATTTTTTTCATGATGCCAATTCTCCAGGCAGTGTCATATGCTTTTTCGAGGTCAAAAAATACTCCAATGGTCTGACATTGTTTGGCGAATCCTTGCTGGATTTGGTTGGTCAGCCTCAGCAACGGATCAAGGGTGGAGCGGTTTTTCCTGAAACCAAATTGAAATGATGATATTAATCCTTTAGTTTCTAAGTGCCAAACTAGTCTAGTATTTATAATTTTCTCCATCAGCTTACACACACAGCTGGTTAGAGCTATTGGTCTATAGCTGGTGGCTAAGGAAGCATCTTTATTAGGCTTTTTAACTGGAACAACTATGGATATTTTCCAGTCGTTGGGTAAAATTCCAGTTTCCCATATTTTGTTTATAATCTTCAGTAAATATTTTTTGGCATCGTCTGGGAGGTGTTTTAGCATTTCATATATGATTGTATCCTCACCTGGAGTTGTGGATTCACTAGAGGAGAGCGCCTCCCGTAATTCTCTCAAGGAAAACCTGTAGTTGTATGGTTCAGATTTTTCCTGAATCGAATTCCAGAATCATTTTCAGAATTCCTAATTTTTTGAAATTCTCGAGAATAATTCTTGGCGCTGGAAACTTCAGAAAAGTGTTTTCCTAGCTCACTGGCAACTTCAGTGGGCTCTGTGATCAGAGTGTCATTTATTTTTAATGAGGGTAATGGGGACGCAACAAATTTCCCACTCAGTTTCCTTATTTTGCGCCACACCACTTTAAGTGGAGTCTTTGAGTTTATTCCATTAATATAGTAGAGCCAACTTTCTCTTTTGGCTCTCTTATAAAAGCGGCGTTGCTTGGCTAAAGCACGTTTGTAGATTAATTTAGACTGAGGAGAACCACTAGTTTTGTAACGTCTGTAGCACTTCCTAGTAACTTTCCTCAGAATACCACAAGTCTTATTCCACCAGGGAACTGCAGGTCTACGAGGTTTGCCTTTTGTTTTGGGAATCGAGCCTTCAGCACTCTTCAGAGTAGATTCAATAAAATAATCATAAGCATCTAGATGAGATTGAAATGACTCAAACTCCCTATCTAGTATGACGCCCTTACTGAATTTATCCCAATCTGCCTCCTCTACCTTCCACTTTGGTAACACTTCAGATGGACCATTCACAGCATATTTTAAATGGATCGGGTAATGATCGCTCCCATTTAAATTTTCGTTAACAGACCAACTAAAATCAAGGTGGATGCTTGTTGAAGAGATACTAAGGTCCAGGGCAGAGAAATGATTATCATGAATACTGTGGAAAGTCATTGACCCATTATTATATAGGATAACATCATTCCTATCAATAACGTCTTCAATTAATTTCCCTTTACCGTCTAGAAACCGCACTTCCCCAAAGGGGGTGTGGGCATTAAAATCTCCTAGAAGTAGAAAAGGAGCTGGAAGTTGGTTAATTAAGGCCTGAATATCTTCAATGATAAAAACAAGATCTGGTGGAAGGTATAAGGAGCAGACTGTTATCCTCTTTTCCAAGATGACTGAAATAGCAACAGCTTGTAAAGTTGTATTTAATTTTATTATGGAGTGCTGCAGAGCTTTATTAACAATAATTGCAACACCTCCATGGGCCCGACCACCACTTGGGGGAGAGGAGTTAAATATTGAATAATTTAGTCCAGGATTATAAGGAGAGTTACCTAACATTGTCTCTTGAAGGCATATAACCCCTGGATTGGATTCATGAATTAAGACTTTAAGGTCTTCTGCACGGGCTCTGAGACCTTTACAGTTCCACTGAAGGATATCAAACATGAATGTTACGGTGGTAAAAAGTGCTACTTCCCACTCCTTAGAGGGAAGTACTGTTCCTAGTGTGGAGAGGAAAGTTCTCCTTTATAAGTGACTGTTTCTTTAATCCCTTTTCATTGAATTGGAATTTAGAGTTTTTGGCTGATCATATTTTTTGGTATTGATTCTGATCAGAATTTCTACTGTGATTCCGCGAATCACAAGGTTCATTTGTCTTAGGCCGGCAAGACTGATCAGAACTCATATGTTTTTGGGCTGAAACTGCTTTTGGAACCACCTTTCTAGGTGGAGAGATCTCTTCCAAAACACTGAACCCATTTGAGGTTTTTATTTTAAAGCTGTCATTATTTGGGGATGTATTCCTTGTGCGCTTCTTAGTGGATGTAATTATAGTTTTGCTTTCATTTTTGTTTGTGGCTGTGACAATTGATGGCTCTGAAGTAGCTCTATCTAATTGGGCTTGGTCCCTTGGTTTATTCTTGTTGGAAGTGTTTTTGGAACAGCTTCCCGAATTGTTGATTGATTTTGGCTCCCTTTTTTGGGAGGAGAGCCTGCAACTATCATATTAGTCACCTTTGTATTGACTTTGGTAGGCGAGTTTTCTGTACTTCTTGAAGTACAACTTTTGGTGTTGGAGTTCAAGGCACTAGCAGATGAAAATTTCCTGACAGAATGGGGATTTTCATAATTTACAGTCCGTGGAGTAGCAGGTATGTGATGCCTATTATCAGATGCAGTTGTTTGTTTTCTTACATTGCTGGAACTTTTCATAAGTTTTATTACCGAAGCATAGGTAGAGTTGGCACTTTTGTTTGCCCCCATTACCACACGCTTTGCTTCGCTAATGCTGACATGTTCATTGTCAGCCACTGCCAATACATCTTCTTCAAATCTGTATCTGAGGCAAGTCCTAGAATTTGGAGAGTGATCACCCTTACACTGAAAACAGTATTGGGTTGCTACACACTCGTCAAAATTATCATGCTCCACAGAGCACACAGAACATCTTTTGTTGTTTTCACAAGAGTTTTGAATGTGGCCATATTCAAAACATTTGCGACACTGTTTCGGATTTCTTTTATATCTTTTAACCTGCATCCTCTCATGGCCAACAATGATAGTATCAGGTAAGTAACTGGAGGAGAAGGTTAAAAGGATAGCTGCATCCCCTCCTAGCTTTTTTACGTGAGATACACAAGGAGGACATCGATTGAGAATCTCCTCCTCTTCAAAAACATGCAGGTCTTTTGAGTATACTACTCCTTTCAGTGTGTTAAAGAATCTATGCGATGCAATAGATTCGATATTTCCACTTTCAGGAGGTTTAAAATTCGCTAGCAAAATTGCTTGGGTTTCATTACCAGCTTTTATTAGCAAGTTCTTTCCATAACGCTTCAAGTTTCCAATGGGAATGGAACCTACCTTGCTCTCGATGCATTCAGCAGCTTTTATCAAATTTTTTCCTCCCTCCTTGTAGCTAGCAACATGCCATATAGGGGTAGGAAGCGCTCTGGTACATGGGGCTGGTCCATGTTCTTCATTCTTAGGGATAAAATCAAATGGCTCGTCATTTAAATTTTTCACTGAAAACACTTTCGTGCTGAGAACCGAATCATTAAGAATGTGGCCATGGAGTCTTTGTTGTGCCTCACTAGCTTCCAAGGGTGAGGAAAATTTAACAAAAGCAGAAAATGACTGCTTGTCTTTTTCCAGAACTAATTTAATTCTTTCCACTTTACCAAATTGTTTCATTACACTGTACAAACATTCATAATCTAATGACAAGTTTATATTAGTGCAATGAAGGACTCTACTATAAGGATCAAATCCACCAGATTTACTAATACCCTGGTGTCTCAGTTTTTCATTCTGTCCGATAGCCGAGCTCATATCCATCTTCATGCCAGAAGTCGTTGCCAGTGCCAGTAAGTCGTCGGATCCAGGGGAGGGAGAACTAGTAACCAAATCCATAGAATTATGCCGGTTCACATTCAGAAGTCCAAAAAGTGCGCACCCAATATCCAAGAGCCACGCTGAGACCCCAGCAGCACATCAGAAAGGGAAATCAAGGCAGCCTCTAATGCCCAAACTCCCCACCCCAACAAACCGCACAAGCCCACAAAGCGATCCCAGGATACTAAGCACGCACACACCAGACCACCTCACACAAACCGGCTCACCTACACACCCAAAACTGCTTGGTTTTACAAGAAAGTGTTGTGGATCAGTCAGGTATTCACATTCTCCACCAATGGCACAAGTGAGAGTTGATTCCCAATAGTCCACCCCATACCCTACCCTTACGGGATAGCACCAATACGCTTACAGTGGCCCAGGTATAAGCCTATCCGCCTGCTGGGAGTTCTGCCCCCACTAATGGGGACCGACTCCCCACTCCAAACGTATTGGTGGGCTTCCGGACAAAAGCCAGGAGTCCCATCCCAAACACCAGCCCCCCCTGGATTCCGATGGGCTGATGTTTGGAGATGGTTCCGCCCTCAAGGTAGCAATGGGAGGTTCCCATCACTATCTCTTGGGTCCAAACCATATCAGGTGGCGACTCAACCACCACAACTCCCACAATTGGCTTTGAATGCAAACCCCTTCCAAAACACGACCCCTTCTCAGACTTACCTAAGCAGTAAAATTTAACAAAAGTGGAAAATTCCACATAATTGATCCAAATGCTAATAAAACAAATTACATGAAGGAGAAGGATGTAGTAAGAATGAAAAAATTGCAGAAAGAAGGAAAAGTTCTGACTAATTTAGTTGGATCAGCAGCTGGGCCCCAAGGACCACTGAGAAAGCAACCCCACCAGGCATCAGAGCCCAGCTGCTGGTCCCTAAGCCCCCTACCCACGTCAAGGGGTCAGCATCTAGGGGGTTTTTTTATTATGGGGTTTTGAATGAGGAATAGCTTTGTCTGCTGCCTTTTTAATTCAGGATACAATGAAATCGTTCGTCTCATTGTGATTTCTCAAATAATCGTAGGGCGGTATATTATTGGTATGAAAGTTGAAAATGTCCCAATCTGCTTTTTGCATGTTATAATGTGGAGAATATGGTTTTGGTTCATTATTTAATAAGGATATTATTATGGGAAAATGGTCGCTTGAGTAGGAGTCATCACATATATTCCAATCTAGTCTGTCAACTCTATTTGTTGAACAAAGGGTGACAACCGTGACATCTATTGTGGAAAATGTTCCATGGGTTCTGGAATAATATGTATTTACTTCGCTGTCATTTAGACAACAAAGATTATTAGCGTTCATTATGTTTTCTATTTTTGCTCCATCTTTATCCGGAGTAATGTTGTTATAGTCCCATATTGGATTATGCGCATTGAAATCTACAATTAATATTGGATTCTTAATTTCTTGTATTGTTTTCTGTAATTTGTTTAAATCATACTTTTTATTAGGCTGGTTGTATAAGTTAATAATATCAAACATATTATTTTCTATTTTCACTGTTATTGCTGAAATTTGCAATTCAGTGAAATCTATATCTAATTTATCGTAAATAATCTAATTGTAATCTATATCTAATTTATCGTATATAATTTTATTATGGACATATATTGCGGTTCCTAAATTATTTTCATTTTCCTGTGATGTTGTAGCTAATAGATATTTACCTATTTTTGGAACACGTTTTCCTGTGTTTTGTATACATATAATCATTGGTTCGTGTTCGCTAATAAGTCGTTGGACTTCCCTTAAGTGTATTCACGTTAATAATCCATTTATATTCCATTGAATTATATAACGATTGAATGGTGTAATATAAGTGGTCAAATTACCCTAGATTATTAAAGCTGATATTTTCTTAAAGTTTTTTATAAGTTAATTTGTATTTTTGTAGGTCTTTATTCATTTTTTGTTGTAGTTTGAATCTTACTTTCGTTAACTGTTACTTTTTTACTATCTTGATTTAATTTTTCCATTTTGATTTTCTTTAGAATATTATCTACAACACTGATGTGTTTCTCTTTGTAATATTCTAAGTGTTCAATACACATACAACGTTCTGCATGACATTTGATGTTTGTTTTTTTCCTTACTCCTATTCCTCATGAAATTTCTTATGGTGTTGGTTAGGCTATCTTTAGTTATAGTCTTATTTTTGTGGCACATTGCTATAAAGCATTTACTGCAGCCGCATGTATCTTCGTGTTTCTCTGTTTGTTGTTTTTCCTTGGTTTTTCCTGTGGCGCCTATAATTGGTGATGGGTAACTTTCTTCGTTTTCACTGTAGTGATCTATATTTTGGTTTTCAATTTCTTCTGAATTTTGCGATTCTGCTCCTAGAGGTACTATTGTTACTATGGGAGACAGTGGAATATTTGATTTAGTGTTCTGTTTCTGAATTTTAGCTTTTGGAGAGATTGGTGGGTTATTTACCTTTTTACAGATTTGTTTGGTGGAATTAGGTGGTATCTTATCCAGTTGCCTCTTCCGAGTTGTGTTATCTATTTTATCACATTCTTGTGATTTTAATTCTTCTTTGTCTTCCTCTACGTCATTATCCATTTCAATTTCCGATAAAGAGGTAAATCGATTTTCCACAGTAGTAATATCATATCTGTTTGAAGAGTTCTTTTCATCTTGTATTTTTTTGTGGTGTTATTTCTTTATTTCTATTATTATCATTTGTTTCAGCTCTGGTATTGCTTGACTTTGAGGTATCTGCATACCTAAATTTCTTAGAACTGAAAGTGAGAGGATTAAATGACCTAGCTAACTTTGC